>NW_017386006.1:57243-77091 GCF_000237925.1 Schistosoma mansoni | reverse complement strand
ATGTGCCTGCATCGAGTCCCAGAGTGAACATCAACTCTGAGATGCAGGCACATCCAGCTGACGAGTTCCAAATGGGACGAAACGCGCTTCCTGGATTCCATTGCTAGCCACTATCCAGTTTTAGCTTAGTTAATATTTATCATCTATCTATAAGTACCTAGTAACTTTATGTAAAAGAATCTGCATATTTCTGACCTTATTTGAATATTAAATGAAATCTCAATAATATTAATGTTAGAATAATTTTGATCTGTACTTACCGAATAAAACTGACCATCTTCATTAAAAGAGTTTTCACTATTATTGAAATATTTCATATTTTCATATGGAGACATATTAGTGATATTTGTATGAAGTAGACGTGGTGGAGGAGATTTATCAAATGATCCTTTCACTCTAGATACTGGAGAGTAGCTTTGATGTTGTGTTCCTATAAGTTTATTCATACTATCGTTGAAGTATAAATTCGAGTCGATTGATTTAGGTGGATATATTGAATTTCTTCAACCAGGATGTTTTAGATGGAAAAAAATTGGAAAAAAATGAATTGAAGGAGATATTGTAATAAAGATGTTTTATTACCAAAAAGTTGAATATCTAGATGGTGTTGATATTTAATTATAGTATGTATACTCTTTAGTAATATGACTGAAAAACAGAAGGTATATGGTTAAACATCTAGATACTTCGACTAAAGCCTCTATTACATTTTAATAGTTGAGATACATTAAAATCCTTATTAGTTTTCAGTTTCCTAATCTGTAAAACAGTTAACTCAAATAAAAATTTCCAATTTTATACCGTTTATTTGTGATAGATGGTTTTCTTCTCAGGGAAGATAGTGGACTATTCGTCCAGCTTTAATCGGAACCACTTCTATTCTGTTGATGCTTTAAACAGAACATCAAACTTAACAAAAATTACTAAGTGTGTGTGAAATTTTTGGTTACGATCTTATTTGATGTAACACCTTGGTCATTATTTTAAGCGAATACTTGAAATTGATTATTACTGGTCAATAAATTACAAGTATACATATGTGTATATATGGTGATAATTTTCTTTTCGAGGTTATTAACAACGGTACATCTTTGATGGAAGGTGTTTTGAATTAGTTCTCTGATTACAAGCTTTTCTTTTAGTATTATATGTTGGAAAAATTACTATGAAATTATTATACTCCTCATCACGTGAATTTCTTCTTGTACTTTCAGAGTGAAGTTGCCAATAACCGAGCATTTTTATTTGATGACACGACACTTGCCAGTCATTGTTTAAGTTTCAAATATCAGCGCTTATATATATATATATATATATATATATAACAGAGTCAAAAGTTTTATCACTTAGCCTTTATGGTTGTACGCAGAACTTAGTAATCTAATTTCAAACGTTCAAAATAGAATAATGTAGGAAAATGGATGAAATATAATAGTTGAAAAGTAGCAAAAGTAAACGTCGAGTGTGCCAAAAAGCATTTAGCATCTTTAAATAGTGACTTCAACAAAACACTTTCTTCATTATTACTAAGACAGATTAATAGGAAGATTTATACCAAGATAAATAGCATATATCATGTATCAATACCAATATTGGACTTGATATTTTCAAGTAAATTGAGCGTTGAGTAGAAAGTTAATAAGAAATATATTTTTTGTTATATGTCAGATATGAACTTATTTATCTTTCACACAATCTACAAACACACACAATTTCAACTCCACTACTTCATATTACAAATGCATACATTTTTCATACCTACCATCTGACGCACAAATTGATAGTCACAGGTCATACAAATTCACCTTGATCAAGAACAACTTGACATTGACATATTCAGACTTATTATGATTTTAATTGTACCCAAAATACTCTATATTGTTTCATTTGAACTATTTAAACTTGTGTTAATTTAATTTGGTTATTTATTTACTCTAAAGAAGGGGCTTACATTAAGTCATGAAACGTCAGAAATATAATTTTTCTACTCATTGGGATATAACAAAAATATTTATTATTAGTATATATCATGGTTTTTATGACGATAACATCAGTAGTGTATAAATTATGAAATTAATAGAATGTTAAGTTGCTTGTTATGTACAAATAAAGTTGATATTTTAATATTTAAGGGGTAAGTTCATTGATCAATGCGGCGAGACTATAATTTATGGACGAGCCGATCAGAAGCATTTGAAGGATTTCAAGGTCAGGGCGCCGATTTCAGTACCTGATGTTTATGTACGATCGGTTCACAAAGAATTTTAGAGAAGACTTGACAATTAAGCGGCTACAACAAATGAGACTACTAAGAAGTTCCTGTATTTGTGATTGCGGGTATCAAATGACTTACAGACCTTGTGCAGACTACCATGATATTGTCCTTCGATGTAATATATGTTAAAGGAAGACGCTTGCTAGAATAGGAACCTTTATCGCTAGATCCAGATTGAGACTAAGACATATTATAATAACTGCCGCAAACTATATAACAAAAGTATCAGTAACATTGGTTGCAATGATCGAAGATGTTACTGAAGCTTCGGCTGTTCAGTGGTATGAGTATTGTTGGGACATATCCATAATAAAAATGATAAACTTATACAACCGTGGTACACACAAACAATAATGAAGCATTGTGGTCGAGGCTGAGAGGGCTTTTGTGACCTTATCATGGTTCCAGAGACCAACTATGATGGAGCCATATGGATGAGTTCCTCTACCTTATACATTACGATTTTAAAACCTTTGAACCTTTTCCTAACCTTGATAAGTTTTCGAACCGTATAAAAGAAGTGTATCCACTTTAATTATTTGGTTTTGTATAATATATTTTTACTCTGTGCTGACTGTTTACTGATTGGCTAACATTTCTCAAGGTCACTTAAGATTCGTTCAAAGGTCGTTCATAAATTATAGTCTCGCCATCGATGCTTCTTATGAACATAGTTACTTTGAAGCAATTAGAATAAAAAAAATAGTTGGCATACATACAGTAAGATCATCTTCATATTTAACAGAATGAACGTTCTTCATGATTCACTCCTTTTCGATTTAAGATTTGAATATTTCACCCAGTCAGTTAATGTATTTTGTAATTGGAATTATATAATTATGAACTGAATTTTTCTACTTCTGAGGACTTTTATCTTTACTTTCTACTCAGTTTCATCATTTGGGTTTTAGAAGATCCAATTATCTTATAACTGAAGAAATTTATGGATGTTCATTGAAAACCCCTTTTTAATTAATTACCCCAACTTATTTATAAGTTATTTATGTTTCCGGGTTGTAAAGAGGTAATAAGAATCTAAAAGCAACTGAATGAATTCCTATTAATCTGTTACAGTTATTCTCATTATTTTATGGTATTCAATAGAAAAGAAGGAATGAGTGGAATACCACTAGTTATTTAGCAAATCAGCCGCTTTTTGTTATTTCTGATGTGAAAAAAGATTTCATCTGGCCGCATACACATTCAAGATAAGGAATACGTTGTTAAATCGTTATAGAGTCCCACATAGATGTAAGAAAACTTGTTTAATTTAGTTTAAAACCATCACAAACAAAACTAACGGTTGAAAAAAATAATAAGTGCAACAAAGTAACCAACATGGAGTTGAATAGAAATGAGAATATATGTACATAAAGCAGTAACATGTTAAAAAACGATGGGCATTAATATCATCATCACATATTTCTTCTGCGATTCATATGAATTTCTCATATTAAATGACCAATCACTAAGTCATCTTCGAATATCCGACTTTTATAGAATTTGATAGTTGAATTCATGTCAATTAAAACTAGACCACCATGAAAAACTTGGAATCACTGGTCATCCGTTTCGTCCCACCATGGGGCTCCTCAGCAGTGCACGTCCACAATCCGACTGGCGGGATTAGAACCCTTGACCTCTAGACTACTGAGCCGGCAACCAACGGTGTTAGTGTCTAACTTCAACCAATCCACGAACTCATATTGTTTTCTTAACAATGATATTACTTAACTGAATTTAAGAACACAAGTTTTAAAAGAAAGATCATAAATTAAAAATTATAAAATTTCAATGGAAAATATTCAGATTTACACTAACTTTAATGTAGACATATTGTAATTAAATTTTGATCCAATATCTTTGTTAGGTAAAATAATTTTATCTGAATTACCATTATTGTATACAATAGGAAATGAATCAGAATTATCCTTTGATAAACTACTATTTACTTCATTTAATGAAGAATTATACTGGTTCTTAACAAAAAAAAAGAGAATAAAATTGAAAAGTACGATTGAGTATTCATGAAAGTCATCTTTGAATGAAAAAGAATTTATACATCATCTAAATAAACACATATCTTGTAGTAGACAGCTGTTCTATTTTATTTTCGAACTGTACGTATGTATATGTAAGTGTAGAACCCATGAACTCTTGGTCTTATGACAAATAGTCAATCTGTCATTTACATTCGACCTGGCTATAAGATGCGTCTGTTTAGATTATCACAATCACATTGCTATGGAAAAAATAGGTATTAACGAGTTGAGAAGTCAAAAGAGAGGGAGACTTATTTAACCTCTGATGAGAATCTGAATGTAAGATACAGTTATGAAGGGAGAATTGAAAATTGAAATTATTGTTTAACCAATTAATCAGACGAAAGAAGGAAACTAATATAACTTTCCAAGTCTTAATTATTTTGGTCTATATAGTAAACAAAATTATGATGAAACAGAGAGCATAAGTAAAGTATACGAATCTCATTGAATATATATCATAAAACCAATGAAATATAAAATGTTTCAATATTCCTGGAAAAAATAGTTATTGATTAATATAAATTGGTTAGACATTAACACCGTTGGATGCCGGCTCAGTGGTCTATCGGTTAAGTGATCTGGCGCGAGACTGGTAGGTCCTGGGTTCGAAGCTCGCTCACGAGGCGGGATCGTGGATGCTCACTGCTGAGGAGTCCCACAATAGGACAAAACCGCTATCAAGCAGTGCTTCCAGGTTTTCTATGGTGGTCTAGCTTCAATCGACTCATGATTTCAACTATTAAAATACTGAAATCTTCACAAAACCCCTTCTGATTGAAATAATATAATTTATTTTTAGTTACCAGGTAAAAGTGTATAAACTAACTTGTTTTAAACAACTTCTTAAACGATTCAAATTAGCTTTACGTGTTTTTATTAATTGTTTATTTTGTATTTCAATTTGTTTTCTAGTTATATCACGTAGTTCATTAACATTTTTTGATTGCCATTCTAAATGATCTTGTTGTGATTCAATTAAATCACATATTCTTATACAATATGCTGATAATTTACCGATTACATCTATCAATGGATTTATCCAACTGAAAATGAATTAAAATAATACAAATAAGATAGACTTTTAATCATACGATAATCAACAAACATGTATTTATCAGTAACGTCTATGAAGACTGTTGAATGTTACTAAGATCATGAAACAATCATGATCCTTGATGGTACCATGAATAAGTACTGTTAAGGAGTTCCATATTAGGACTAAATAGCTAATTAGTGCTATCAGGTTTTCAGTTCTTGTCTAAATTAGGTCGGTTCACGATTTCAGTAAAATGAATACTTAGTTGAAGAAGTTTCGTGGATATAATGGAAGTGAAGTAGTTGTCACCAGTGAGATTGAGTAATATTCGTGCTTGATTACAAACTGATTACATTTAGAATTGTATCATGGGATACCAATTAAGCGATTCCAATGGTTAGACGTTCGCCATGAGTTGTATATTGTACTGTTGAACTGTCCTACACAAGGACGAGATAGTTGTCCGATTCTTCCTTGTTTTTCTATAGTACTGCAGTTGAGATCAATCTGTAACTGATACAACCTTTGAATTTTACATAATTAGTAACAGACATTATTAAAGTTTATAAGATCGAAATAAACTTACAAGATACTGATATACCTTTACTTCCACTTTAATTACGTAAGAATAGTCTAACCATTTCCATATTTAAAATATTTAAAAGTAATAACAAAACTATTTCAGACTGAAAGGCTCAAAATCCTTCACAGTGGCGCGGATCTATTTATTTTTTTATTTTCAATTAAATACTGAGTTTCAAAATTACGTTTTGCTTTTCACTTCTACTAATTCATACCATCATTTCGAATTATATTGTTTTTAGCTTGTATATGACTAACTAGTTGATTAATGTAAAATTAAAATATATTCACAAACGCTTATTATAATGATAATTAACAATCTTCGAGTTGAAGTGGTCAACAATAGCAATCACAAGTTGATTAGAGTTAGACATGTAGATTATTAGATTTAGACTAAATGGAGCCTAAATTCAATGCACTACCCACTAAACCAGATGGTCAGTTGTCCTATCAAGTATATGGTACTGAGTGTACATTATTGATGAATCCATGACAAAGTTAAAACATATGTATACTTTCTATTCAGAACTTTCACCAGATAAAAAAACGTATAAGAACCTAAAACGGCTAGAATGTTATTTTGTTCTGAATTAGAATAGCTCAGCAGTGCACACACTTAATTCTATACTTGTTTGAATTCAGGACTTTCAGTTCTCGGAATTTCTGAGGAATTTCAAACTAGGACAGAATATTTGTCTAAAGTTCTGAGGTCTTTACTATGTTTTCTTTCTAGCCTATTTTAAACTTTAAGGAGTACTATCTTCAAACTAAACTAAGATCTTTAACCCATATAACTGAATAATTATTACATGTTCAATATCCAGTAGTTGTGAGCTGCATTACTCAAAGTTTTAATGAAAAATTATTAGTGATTGGAGTTTAATCACTTCAGAACTAAAGTAGCTATTTTTGATATTATAAAAGTATACCGTAAATTGGCTGTTAGTGAAAAAGAGAACCAATATAGTACAAACTCAATGGTCTATGCTACTTATGAAACAAGAAGTTTAATTTATTTTCAATTATTATTCAGATGATAACAGTTCGTGACGAAACTATTATCAAATTTAAAGAAATTCTGCAAATCATTCAATTAAAATACTAGTTTTGGACCAAAACAACGTCTCATTTGTTAAAAAGTTAGGATTATTCTGTTATTAATATTCAGGACTGAATTTCAATAAAAATATCATACTCACTGAATAATTGAATATGTATCTGGACTCAATAGTCCAGTGAATGATGAGTTAACATTTTGAGCGTAAGCTACTAGGTTTTAGTCTCAATATACTAATCAGCAATGGGATACAGTTACATCCCTGTGATGGGTTCTAAAACAGAACAAATTCCATACCTCTTATTTACACTATTCGACACAATATATCGATTCTATAAAACAGTCTAATTGCCTAATGAATAAACTACACGAATAATTAATAATATACTTTAGTTTGCGTACAAAATTCATGCTTGTTTACTGGTCTACGAAGTGACCTTGACCTTCCAGATGCATTTAAAATTACACAAAATTTAGTAACAAAGTACATAATTATTCGCCCCCAAATGCCCTGGTACGGCCGAGAGTGGGGAGAGTCTCCTCTCCCTCTCGAAATGCTCTCACATGGCCAGCGAATATATAGCCTCTGTCAGGGAAGTCCTACTCACTGCCTTCTCACAGTGGCATTACTGTTGTTTACGAAATTGAGAGAACGAAAAGAGAATGTCCGGCGCTTTAACCGGGTTGGTGGGCAAGGCGAGTCCACCCAGGGGAGTTGGAAAACCCTGATTCCAAACCAATGGCGCACATGGGCTCCAGTATCCTGAAGGAACAAATGGCATACGAATCAATCATTGGTCACCGGCTACCATGAGACTGCATCTCCTCACGATGCTCCACTGCCTTGTGGACTAGACCTTCAGGTCAAAGGCTCGGAGTGTGGCCCCCTAAGGAAACCACCTGCTTCAGTCTGGGCACCTGGGCAGTATCACAGCTTTCACACAAATCGAATGAGATCTGTGAGGCGCATATATATCTGGTGCTTCCTTGCACCAATATTTATGTGTTTAAATAAATAAATAAATAAACATAATTATTCGATCAAATTGTGATACATAACCCTTAGTTAAGCAGGATTTTTCTAAGGTGTTTCTAGTCGATACTGATTAACAGAAACATTTTTATCCTTTTCCCGGTCTCTGAAGACTTTAACGAGAAATTTTTAAGACCTTTCAACAATTTTTAATTTTAACCCTTCGAACTCAAAAAAAGAAAAAAAAAATAATTACCTCTTGATTATTATAGTATTCTCAGTTAAATTTGAAATTCTTCCATTTTTATTGAATGTTTTCAATGGATGAAATAATTTTGAATGTAATAATGATGAAGGAATTTCAATATCTTGATTAGATATATTTAATAATTTACTAAAACGATTACATTCTTGATTACCAAATTTAATTATTCCATAAATAGTATTATTAAATAAATGAATTAATGTATCATAATCATGATATAATTGATGTAAACATAAATGTAATTGTGATAATTTATTTTCATAATTATCAATAAGTTGTTGATAATCTTTAGGTTTTGATAATTGTACATTTTTATCATTCATAATTGACTAGAAAATAACAAATAACAATTATTATAACAATTATAAGCAAAGATGGATAGTGGCTAGCAATGGAATTCAGTTCGACGCGCGTTTCGTCCTATTTCGGGATTCGTCAGCTGGACGTACCTGCATCTCAGAGTTGATGTTCACTCTGAGACTTAAACCCAGTATCTTTCGCTTCAAACGCCATCGCGTTATTCACTCAGATACTTAGTTCTGATAACCACTTGCTTGTGCAATGCGGTGAAGTTTAAGTTCACTTGATATTGTTGGTTTGAATCTTCCCATCCAGATGACGAGTCCCAAATAAGACGAAATGCGCATCCTGGATTCCACTGCCAGCCACTATCCATCTTTCTTTATAATGCTTGTGAATTGAGACTATATTGAGGCAATACGCACAGTATGCACATATGTCAATAAGAGACTGATCAATTGTAGTCCTAACACATTAATGGAAGGATTCAAACAAACAACACCAAGTGAATTATTATAACGTTTATAATTTGAAGAGATAACTCTGGATACCTGGAAAATTATATACTACACACAATTAAAGTCTTAGTTAATGCCAATAAAAATAGTGCAGAGAAATGATAGGGGTATTTTCATATAAACAACAATAAAATGATTACGAATTGAATGAAGTCAAAAGATGAATGATTAAGTCTAAACTTAATTGTTTAAAGATAAACGACTCATTGAAAAGTCATTAGGTCTTGAACTCAATAACTGACAGGGTTGGGTGTATAAATTACTAAGTAGTTCTATACTAGGAAGAAACATATAGTTTCCAGTGTTTTTGTCGCGGTTGCTAGTTTGTGATATAAATCATTTTCGGGCTATTCAAAAGACTATTGAATCTAGAAAACATTTTTGATTGGTTGAAGAGAACATGTCGCTGTATGTTTCAGTAAAATTATTTATTCCCAATAGTCAGTAAGGTATTAATACTTTTAACAACCCATCTTCTAATGTGTCATCTTTGGTAAATTGTTAGAATGTTGATTCTTGAAAAAATGTAATCACATTTCAGCGTTTAAACACAACGTAGATTTTTAAGAATGCTGAGTAGTACAGTTTGTTTTTTTATGGATGTTATATATATCAATTGATCTGAATTGTTTGTAAGGACACTTTCCTCACCATACAGTTCGTGAAATGTTCATCAATGGAGGCGAAAGTATTCAGAATACAAATAGTTAAAATGTCAATACTACATCAGGTACTTCGTATAAAATGAAACCTATTTTCGACTTGACAGCATTCCATATTCACCAACTACATTTCTAATATAAATAGTTTTAAGAGTTTATGTTTAGGATGTTGGACAACGTGCCGCAAAACTGACTGCATTGTTGCAACAGTATTCACTTTCTAACTCTTCCTATAAATATTGGACTTATTATCATTTAATATTTTTTATTTTTCAATCTAATTTAGTCCACTTTCTGTTATTTTTAACAATGTGATACAATCAATATTAATAATTTCCTTTCCAACTATTTTAATCTTATCAATAAGGGGATTCGTAGAGATCATAGTATTTTTAAAAGTTGGATTCACGAGTCGATGTAAGCTAGACCACTATTTGAAATCTGCAAGTTCTGAACGGCCATTTCGCCCTAGCATGGGGCTCCTCAACAGCATGCTTCCACGATCCTGCACATAGGATCCGAACCTAGGACCTTCGGTCTCACACGCGGACGCTTAACCTCTAGACCACCAAGCCCGAGTCCAACAGTGTTGATGTCTAACTTCAATTGATCCATGATCTTACACAACCCTTCATTCATTTTCTGAGGTGTATGACTGTCTCCGTCCGACATTGATTGAACTCCACTGGTCACAGCTTCTCACTAGAACTCCAGAAAATTCATCTTGCCAATTTCTTATGCATGCATAATAATTTATAGTATGGCGAACTAAGCCCAAAGACTATCAATTTCAGTCTTTAACTGTTCAAGATTGATTAGGAAATAGGTTAACATTTTCACTTGAGTTTCACTCTCATCGTTGCATATAACAATCACGATTGAATAAATGTTATATTCTAAACATAAAAGTAACCATGACTATTTTTTAAAACTAATTTATCTGTTAGCTTAGCAATGATGAGTCGTAGGTAAGAAATGCATATTATAGATTTCATTGCCAACCATTGTTTAGAACAAGTTATACTATGTTTTATAACTTTTAAATCTGAAAAGAAAATTATTTAAATAAAATAACCAACCAAGATTTATTTGTCCGAGGTACACAATAGGTTCTTTCAATTTACGTGAACAAAATCTCGGTAAAGGTAAGTGGCGAATATGATTTAATTATTTGAGAAAAATGAATATCACTAGTGTTCATATGTGACTGTAAATCAATACATTACGAAAGAAAGATTCATTGACTTTAAATATTATGCCACTTTTTCTTCTAGTCCTTTGGTCTCACTAATTAGTCATGAATTCACATCAGTACATTTTCTAATTTAACATTACTTGACGGTGATCTCTTTAGGTGATGTTGTGTTCTCTGAGATATATGATTTCATTGCTAAGCTTTCATCATCGTTCTGCCTAACATCTTCAGTGCCTATTTCATATGGAAGTGAGCTTTCTAGTCGTTCCACAGGTGTTGCATTAGTTTATTCTGATAGCCTATTCTGTAATCGGCTGCATTTGTAGGTTTTGTTACGTTTATATGTACTTGTGTTCTGATTGACTATCTTTGTTGGTCAATCCTTGTGATTGATTAGCCTCTTCCGTAAAGCTTCATAGATTGAATCTATGTCTTTGTATTTATGGATTGCTAACTATTCTGTATGACAAACTACTAGAAATTCCATAACATTCTTAGTTTCTCCAATCCAAGGCTAGGGGTCGACGAACAAAGATAGTCAGAGTCAGTACACTGATGAATAAGTACAATAAAACCTATGTAGGCAGCCGACTACAAATAAGGTCATCAGAATGAACTTATGTAATACTGGTGAAATAACTAGAAAGCTCGCTTTTAAATGAAGTAGACACTAAAGATGTTGGCCAGAATAACAATGGGAATCCAGACATCAATCCATCTTTCCCAGAAGACACAACACTATTGAAAGCATTCACCTGAGCTACAAATCTTCACCATCATTTCAGAAAGCGATATTTTGTTTAGAAATTTATCTACAAGTGAATATTTTAATGAATCCAATAAATATGGATCATGGAGATGATTTCTAGAACATATGAATGTTTTTGGTTGCATTGTTTGTCCTCTATGAAGTGCTGATGATATTGATGAACGACAACGAAATGTTTTGAACTTAAACCACTGATCTCAGGGGACCGAATACAACAGTAAAGTATGTACAATTTTTAACAGTATAGCTTACTAAATAGAAATAAACTTACATCTAATTGTGCAGGACTAGTTTCTGTAGATTTATTAACAGTCGTTAAATATTTCAAATTCGGATTGCTATTATTCATATTAATAATTGGGAAGATAGTCGACGGCAACTTAGGTTCAATAGAAATATCTTTCAAATCGTTTGATTTTTGACTCTCTTCATTTGATCCTATTGGTTTTAAACAGATATCAGTTTGTATTTGTTGATCACAAAAATGTTTCTGTTGTGTTGAATTATAAATACAATTTTCTAATGTATTGATATGACACATAAGTTGTTTGTTCAAAGATTCATTACCCTATTTATTAAGCATGAAATCCAATAGGGAATTAATAATAAAGTACTTTTAATGCAATTATTTCAGAAAATAAGCATATACATGTATCCTACAGTTTATTGAATAATGTATATATAAAGATTACCTAAAACCTTAAACAAAACTATAAACAGGACTTGTTCCAAACTGTCCCTGTCAGTCTGATTAGACAAATTAGTTAAGTATACAGAGTTAATTACATTAACTGCAAAACCAATCATATAAAACAAACCTATTCTTAATTACTAATTATTTAATTAAACAATTACAACTTAATTAGGGTCTAGAAAACTTTAACATAATAAACAATTCTGAAAAATGTTAAGTCATCACCACCAATTCATGTTTACAGAAATAAATAAGAGTATGAGGTAGAAAGAAATTATAACTGTCTTTCTAGGTAACGTCATCAATACACACTTCATATAGAATTGAACTACATGATTTTCTCCACATGAGACCATGAATTTGATTAGTTCTCGTTGGTAATTGTTAATGTAAGTATAAATATCTACGTACAAATATGCTTACTTCTATTTGAAATTTATCCTGATATTAGTCTATAGAAAACAATACAAAATTCACGATTTAAATCATCTAGCTCAGAGAATTCAAGTCCATCAATATCACTTTCCTGATCCACAAAATGTTTCCAATAATTAAACAGTGAAATGAAAGATATTTTCCACAAACTTAGAAAAATAAGTCGATTCTTATATTTATCCCAATGTTTTCATATATTTAAAAGGAATATATTTTCTTCGAAGGCTTAGTTAATACACAAGAAACTTTACCCGAATATATCATTTTCACTTTTGACTATGCTTTATTGGTATCTAGTGGCATAAAAGTTTGATGTTAAGCACAAATTACAGACTATTTCACTAAATTCGGATAACCATACAGCAAACAGTTAATTTGCAAAATAACAATCAATTGTCTCAATCTTAACTGTTCTTTCTGCAAATATCAGTCCATCCTCTTTTATTTCATTGTTCATGCATTTTCGTACCGATTGTTCTTCATTCCTGTTCTTTCCTTATCGATCTTCTAATGAAATATATTTTCTTCATGACCATCATTATATACTACTTATATGGATATAAGTAGACCACATCACAATTTGATCGATAGGCTATGTAAATTCTCATCTTTCCCAACTTTCAATCAGCACACCAGAAAGTATTTTTATTGTTTAAGGCTATAACTCATTAAACCATGTAATAAAAATATAGTACAACAACATTATCACATTGAACGAAATTCATATAAATGGGACGATTTTGACGTCAAAATGAATATTACCAATTTATAGCTAATTGACTTTAGAATTAATGACAATACTCAATCTAAAAAACGATAACCTAGATACAGAACTTTATGTAAAAGACTATGAAAACAATAGTTTCAGTAATATTCATTAGAAAAGTTTCTTAAATAATTAATCAAAGAATAACTAACAAGGTATCGAATTTCAGAAGGTGTTTTTGTGGAGATTTAAGTATTTTCATAGTTGAAATCATAAATAAATTGAAGCTCACTAGTGACTGACTTCAAAAGATATGTTCTGGAGTTCTTGTGAGAAGCAGTAACCAGTGGAGTTCAACCAGGACTGTTGTGAGATAACAAATCACTGAAGACGATCGGTGAACGATTGCTCAAACTCCGTGGATTGGTTGAATTTAGACAATAATGCCGTTGGATGCCAGCTCAGTGGTCTATCGGTTAAGTGATTTGGCGCGAGACTGGTAGGTCCTGGGTTCGAATCTCACGAGGCGGAATCGTGGATAGGCACTGCTGAGGAGTCCCATAATAGGACGAAACGGTCGTTCAGTGCTTTCAGGTTTTCCATGGTAGTCTAGCTTCGATTGACTCACGATTTCAACTATGAAAATACTGAAATTTCCACAAATGAAACCCCTTCTGATTATAATCATCATATAATTAAGTATTGGGAACCTCAATAAAATGAATACTCTCTATTTAATCAATATACAAATATAATTAAATGAAAATAATACTAATTCAACTAACTTTTAAATCAATTTTCAATTTTTCGATTTCTACTTCATGATTCTTTTTCAATGTTCCAATATCTGTATCATATTTTAGTTGAATTTCATTTAGTTTCTTCTTTTGATCTTTTAAATTTGTTTGAATTTCCATGAATTCACTTTCCTTTATTTATTAAAAAAAACCAAATTGTTAATTGTAAATTTACAAGTAAAGTGATTATTTGGGGGGGAGGGTGGTCATATCAAAATGTATACAAAGATCAAGACTAATGAAAGTCAATTTATATTATAGTAAAAACTTTAGCCTACTCTGTACTCATAAACTACAGTTACGAAATGATAAGTGTGTTATATCAATGAATAAGCTTAAAATTTAATAAAACACCATGGAAGATAAAATTCAATGAAGGATAACAATTTATATGAGCATTTACCAAGATTTGAGCGAACATTTTTGTAAGAATTAGATCCTTAGAATATGGAAGATATTTAATTTTAAAATTATATTTTATTGTCATGGATTGAAACTTAAATAATTTCAAATATTTTCCCAGGTAAACTATCCCAAACTACGTAAGCAAAGATGGATAGTGACTAGCAGGGGAATCCAGGACGCGCGTTTCGTCCTATATAGGACTCGTCAGATGGATGTACCTGCATCTCAGAGTTGATGTTCACTCTGGGACTAGAACCCAGTACCTTTCGCTTCAAATACCATCGCGTTATCCATTCGGCCACTGAGTTCTGATAGCCAAACTTCCAAACTTCTTTAGGAAATTAATCAATTAAATATACTTAATTTCCCTGAAGAAGATCTCACTAGTTTCACTCTTGTTCAGTTTCTTTTTTTGTATAGTATACTATATTACTTATTTAAATTCGGTAACTTATGATTATCAATCATTAGGGAAATATTGCTTTCTTTGTGTTGTGATGTTTCTAAGTATTTACATAATCTGTGACTTTTAATTAGTATATTCTCGAGACTGTATTTTCCCAACATTATTATTAATATCATATTTGTGTCTTTTGTATATTCACTAAACATTTATTTATATGTACCCATTTCCATATTTAATATACAGAGTTCTGATCCTAATTTGTTGCTTTCTACTGCTGAATTTTACACAGATACCGAATGTTACTTAGTCACCGTGTGTTTCTTCCAGGTTATTCCTGTATAACAGTGTCTCCTGATCGCGTGAACTCCTTGGACATAACACGAAGGGTGGTGTGTAAAATGTACTGCTTATGTTGTCATTAATAATATATATTGTAGATAAATACTTTGCTTCAATTTTAGATTCTACATGTAACTCAATCTTTTGGTCTGAATCCTGGAAACAATTTACTGGTATTTATTTGATTTTAATGAACAACAACGGACGAATAACCGTTGGCAATGGATACTTCATCTTTATTATAAATATGTATCACAAATGAGTTTTACAAACCAGCTGTATACAAGAGCGACGTTTATTGTGAATTTGCAAACATGTACATTATGCTAATGAATTAACAGAATATCAGACAAGTAACTTTAATCTGGATCTTGTTGTGATTTCAGTTCTTCTTGTTTATTTTAAACAGCTGAAGCAAGAGGGATGCATTTTCGGTCCGCTGTTATATAATCCAGTGAAAATAAGACGATAGAAAACGCTCTTTGAATGCAGTGATAATTTTTACCTTACCTTCAAAAAAGAATCCTATGTCCAAAAATATGCAAAAAGAATGCTCGATCTTACTACCAGCTAGTCCAATTTTTTTCAGAACACTGAAAACAATCTATAATCTTGAGATTTTGTGATTTTACTTCAATATGAAGCAATGAGGTTATATGATAATACAAACATAGTGTCTTGTAATTTATATTTCTAGAAAATAAATTAGAAACAATTGAAATCATGAGTCAATTGAAGCTAGACCACCATGAAAAACCTGGAAGCACTGGACGGCTGTTTCATCCTATTGTGGGACTCCTCAGCAGTGCGCATTTACGATCTCGCCTCGCGAGATTCAACTCACTGAAGACAATTGGTGAACGATTGCTCAACTTCGTGGATTGGTTGAAGTAAGACATTAACACCATCGGCTGTCGGCTCAACGGTCTAAAGGTTAAGCACTCGCGCTCGAGACTGGTAGGTCCTGAATTCGAATATCACGAGGTGGGATCGTGGATGCGCACTGCTGACGAGTCCCACAATAAGACGAAACGGCCATGCAGTACTTCCAGGTTTTCCATGATGGCCTAGTTTCAATTGGATCATGCTTTCAACTAGGAAAATACTGAAATCTCCACAAAACTCCTTCTAATTCGAAATAAACTGACTTATAAACTTGAAATAAGATTAGATAAACTGTTTTCTTTAGTCTAAATCAAATTTAAAATCTGTCGAAGATCAAATATACTCAGAAAATTTCCTCCTTTTATACTTATCTGTAATATTCATCTAGTGACATTGAATTATAGAGAAAATGTTCATTTTTACAAATTCTTATTGTTGCTGCCAAAAATCAATATTCAACACTTAAATAACTAACTCATAGAAAACTGGTGTCTAATTATGGGTAACATAAATAGTAGATTTTGTATTTCTTTAAATTAACCATCGAAATGACTATTAGTGAAATAAACTTATTGAAATGACTAGTATATTATTGTTGACAAGAACGAGTCTATAGGCCAGTCGTGCTAAATGATATGAGTATTGAAAGGGGAAAGAAGTGATGTAAATAACTAGATCGAATTTTTTTGGCCGAAGATTATGTAATCCATGAAAAGTTTATGAAATAATTGAGAGGTAAGAAAATGAAGTGATTCATTTCATAGTGGATCTTATTTCAACCATCTGAAGTGATTCATTTCTTTCTCCTAGGAACTTGTCAGTGTAGCAACTTCAATAAGCTGAATGACAAACAAAAGTCAAAAGATTGTTTAAGGCTTGAAATGAAATCTCCAGTAGGAATTGCACTCTTATATGTAAGCACTCATTTATGAAATGCATAGAAAAATGCTCTCAATTTTCGAATACTACACAGCTAATGTAATCGAAATTCTAATGTAACTAAAATTATGAAAATAACCTGCTAAATGCTTGAAATTGGCCCTTGTAAACCTTAAGTTGATTTTACTGTAATACCAGCTAAAAGTCCTAACTATATATTACTGAACATTTTCAACATGAAATAAAATTGTATAATAAGTAGTATTTCCTTAATTTTTCGAATTTTTCAGTTAGAAAACTCAAAAGACAATCAGTGATTCATAAAAAATCAGATGATCAAAACACTTGAATTTATTGTATACAATAATGAATCATTTGAAAACTAACTTTTGAAAATGTTTTTGTTTACCTTAGTTATCATTGTTTCATTCATAACTATAAATTAACTATTCGAATAAATATCATATAAATATACTCTTATTTATGAGTATGTACACATAATTTGTGCATTTACCATAACAATTCTAATCAATATTCATTGATTTCGTTACCATAGTCCCCACTAATGAAGTTATCACTTTTAATTGTAAAAAAGCATTTCACGCAATAATAATAATAATAATCGATATTTACACCAATGAATAAATTAGAGAAAAATTTATTTATTGATATAAGGATTTCATTTATTAGGCTATTGGATACCATGGAATTTTGTCACTTATTTATGGTGATATGTATCTTATCTGTCAAAATGTATTTTAGATCAGAGGGGGTTTTGTGGAGAATTTAGTATTTTCATAGTTGAAACCCCCTCTGATCTATAATCATATGCCCACTAGTGACTGACTTCAAGAGATATTTCCTTGAGTTCTAGTGAGAAGCAGTGGCCAGTGGAGTTCTACCAAGTCTGTTGTAGAGATATCAGCTCACTGAAGACAATTGGTGAACGGTCACTCAAAATCGTGGATTGATTGAAGTTAGACATTAACACCGTTGGATGCCGGCTCAGTGGTCTATCGGTTAAGGGCTTCGGCTAGAGACTGGTAGGTCCTGGGTTCATATCTCGCGAGCGCGGGGTCGTGGATGCGCACTGCTGAGGAGTCCCATAATAGGACGAAACGGCGGCCCAGCAGTTCCAGGTTTTCGATGGTGGTCTAGCTTCAATTGACTCATGATTTCAACTGTGAAAATGTATTTTGTGTAAACACTACTTAATAAGCTGACAAAATGATCAGTTTATAGTTCCATTGGGAATGAACTACAAATTTCAATAATCATTAGTTACTATTAATTTCTTGTCAGTCGAAACGCCCAAGTTTATAGAGAAATCATTCAAGTAGTTATACTCAAAGAGCTTTTTAAACGAGATTATATCTGTAAATAGTTTGACAATCTGTAGGGTTCGTAAAGCATAATAGTTAAAGGTTTATTTAAGTGTGAATGTTAGAAAATGGTTTAAAGGATTATTGGTTTGCTGGGAATTTTCTACAAACACATTGTCTGATTCCGTGAATCTATGTAGTCTTATGAAAAAAATGTTTGTATATCAATGGGTACATCAATATAGATCCGATCTGTCAATAAATAAGCAAAAATGTCAATTAATCACATGATCACAGGTCAGTTGAACGAGTTTCTCAACTTGAATGTATAAGAACCAATGAAGGTTACTTATTACAAATTAAGCCATCAGAACGAACTGATTTAATACTCATAGAATAGCTTGGAATTTCATGTATACATAAAACTGACGTTGATGATGTTGTCCAGAACGACAGCAAAAACACTTCAGTTAAAGCATTTAAATAAGAATACTAAACATCATCATAAGAATGCATTTTAACTGGAAATCCTCACTGGAACCTATTCTGACCTTTGTATTTACACACTAATTTATTCTAATTCAAATGGAAAATAACCATATTTGACTGCTGTACACTTTACATAAATTGAGCATTATTTTCATTGTGAAACGGTAGCAGTTAAAAAGAGACCACTAAAAAAGGAGTAATATTTGAAACAATTGGTCCCTTACATAGCGTTTGATAGTGTAACTACCAAATGTATTTGTGACCAGATTGTTCTAAATGTCTAGCAAAGCTACGATTTAAATTTTCCAGATCAACTTTGATTTCCTATTACACTACCGATAAAGGCAATTACCCAAAAGCTGTTTCCTCTTAATCATAAGATTCTCCAACGGTGAATGTCTTATACTAGATTGAAAAGTTGTTTGATATTGTGTTGATTTTCAGTGACTTTTTAAGCTGATATCACAATTTGCTACATTCAAAAAAAGGTAATGACAATGATTCAAACAAATATGAAATAACCACCTTCTCTTGTTTTGTTCTCAATAACTCATTGTCCATTTTCTTTTGTAGTTCTTCTTTTTCTTGGCTACTAATATTTAATTTATGTGTAATATCCTGAAGTTGTTTACTAAATAATGTGGTGGAAAAAGTAAATACACAAATAAAAGGAAATCAATAGTATATTTGTATGAGTAACTAATCTTTTGTAATTGAATTCATTGTGAAAAGTATGTGAACTTCTATCAGTATAAAAATTACTTATAACGGTGTTATGAACAAGAACTCAGATATTGAAAACCAGTTTATTGAC
>NW_017386006.1:54495-57043 GCF_000237925.1 Schistosoma mansoni | reverse complement strand
GAAGTATCTTGCGTAGACAACTGTCCCAATATATATATTGTCCTAATTATCTAACTGAAGAAAACTTCGAATGTACACATTATTCACTAGCAAACTATGGTCAGTGACTAGATTATAAACATTTTTCAAATGAAGTATTAAAGTATGGTTTTTACATTTTATCAAGTAACTCTGAAATAATGCAAACTCGGTTAGTAAATCTTTCAGATTTGTTTGGAGTGAGGGACTGCTCGAGTGATATTACGATCAAATATATAGCTATTGATCTTCTGTGAACTAAGTTCGTCTATTATTCCACTTGTTCATTCAGTAAATAATGTACATTTGACTAAATAGAGAAATTGACTTCCTTAGTTTATTCCCTTTGATATTAAATAGTTTTAAAGACTTCTTTGGAAAACTGAGATTAAAAAGATTGAAGTTTCTATCTTATACAAAACAACTTTGAAACTAACATGTTATTAAAAAAGTAGTCAGCGAAATATTATCGAAAATATAATCTACAACATTGTGATATCCAGTCATGGAATCCGTGTTCTAACAGACGTTATATTTATCTCATCTTGAATACTAACAATGGGAAATGACAAAAACGTAGAATTGATTATAAATGTGATACTAATCGAACAAGTAAATGGTCATTATGGCTCAATGACTGAATCAATAAAACAATGACGTACTATGTCCCAATTTTAATTTGTGCACCATCACTGAAATATAAGTACATTTAGTTGGCAACTCTCGAATTTCAAAATTACTAGATATCCAGAATAGAAATAAAATGTGCCATTTCATTGTAAGTTTAAAAAAATCCCATAACCAGCAACTTGTAAAAGGGGTAAGGATCGAATAAGTGACTTCATGTATTATATCAGTTTAAAATTCATCCACACTGATAAACGTTTAATTTCAAGACATCATGAGTTGTATGATTAGTAAATTAAATTTTTAGATTTTCAACTTCATGAGGAAGAATGTTTTTTTACATAAACAAAGAAATATAATGATCTACATGAATTTGTTTTCGAAATGTTTGTATTCTATTTAATAAAAGTTGCCAAATTATATCAATTTTATTGTAGATAAATGTAACCGATATATATGTACAACTCAGTTTTTTAGGAGGAGGAGAAACCAAACAACTCACTCGTAGCATTTCAGATTAGGAATCCAGGTGGCGTAGGTCCCAATCACACAACGAGCACTGGTACCTCCAAGATACAGATACATTTTTCTGACGAGTACCAACTGACTCGAGATCAACGTCCAAGGTTCCCTGTTACCTGCCCTCAGTTATCTAACCCACACTGAATGTATCTTAGATACTTGAATGTTAATAATGTAGAATTGATTTCTTCAGTTATAATTGTAATTTCGTCACAAGATTTAATGGCTCGATATTAAGAATCACTATGCTTTATGTTACTTGGTTGAATTAATTTACAGAAGGTCCTGAATATAGGTTTCGTGCTTCCTGGTAGACGCTAGCAATATGTTTCTGATAAATCACCTCTTAACGGGCTTCTACATCTAAATGTTATATTAGCTGAAATGGATTTCAGTTTTTCATTATTGAGAAGTGCAAACTGGTTCATAACTTAGTTTTAAAGTTTTAATGTCAGTTATCTTTAACCAATTAACAAACAGATCGATAAGATAAGGAACTTTATTTATTTTGAAGGTTAATTATGTTGTCCTTATTCTAAACTATGGATAAAAATTATTTTATATAATAAAATGCCGAACATTAATATTCATAATGACTTTTCATAAAAACTTTTTAGTGATCTTATTTTTATCAAAGTAATATTGTAGTGTGGCCTATTTATATTCATATAAGTAGTATATGGTGATGGTCAGACATAGAATGTATTTTGGCAGAAGATCGATAAGGAAAGAACTGAAATGAAGCGCAATGGGTGGGAAAATGCATGAACAATGAAATTAGAGAAGATGAACTGATATTTACAGAAGGAACAGTTAAGATTGAGACAATTGCTTGTTAACTTGCAAATTAACTGTTCATTGTATGAATTCAATTAGTATTGTTTGTTTGAATCTTCCCATCGATGTGTTAGGACTGCAACTGGTCACTCTCTAATGGGCATATGTGCATACTGTGCGTATTGCCTCGATATAGCCTTAATTCACAAGCATGGTAAGCAGAGATGAATAGTGGCTAGCAGTGGAATTCAGGACGCGCGTTTCGTTCTATTTTGGACTCGTCAGCTGAATGTACCTGCATCTCAGAGTTGATGTTCACTCTGGGACTCGAACCCAGTACCCTCACTTCAAACGCCATCGTGTTATCCACTCGGCCACTGAGTCCTGATAGCCACTTGCTTGTGCAATGGGACTGATCAATTGAAATCATAGCTCGTTCATGGAATGATTGATCTACACAATATATCATAGAAATGATCTTCTTCCTGACCGAAGTGAAGGTGTATATCTTCATAAAATTATGAATACCACATTACTGGCTCCGATTATAAGGACTCACAGAAGGACACGTTATGACCTTCAATATGAATGGTTTTTAAAGAAC
>NW_017386006.1:16409-54295 GCF_000237925.1 Schistosoma mansoni | reverse complement strand
CTGGGTTCGAGTCCCAGAGTGAACATCAACTCTGAGATGCAGGTACATTCAGCTGACGAGTCCAAAATAGGACGAAACGCGCGTCCTGAATTCCACTGCTAGCCACTATCCATCTCTGCCCACCATGTTCATTGTATGGTTATCAGAATATATTGAGATAGTCTGTAATTTTTGCTTAAATACATTTGATTGTCCCCAACCGGTGTTTTGTTTACTATAATATTAATACTTTCCATTTTCGATCACTTTAAAGATCACATGTCATATGTATATACTGACCTTATTTTCTTCAAACTACCATAGTGACGCATAATTTATCTATTTATGTTAAAATATGCATTCACTGGAGAGAAAAAAACACACATATTACGGCATAATTGTTTTAATCTGCTCTTTTTTGTTACCCTCCATGTAACTAATTTGTTAATTTAATTTAACGTAGAAAACAATATAAATTTTCAATGATTGGTTACTTTTATGTTTGAATAAAAGTAAATAGAAAAAACAAAACTGAAACACTAATATGAGAAGTTTGTTTAGTTCTAGAGAAATTACATGCATAGTATAAATTGGAAAATTTTAAACTAGTTTAATGCATACCCATGACCCCATTAAAGATCAAATATAAGATTTATGGATCTTGTATAGAGCCCTAAACCTACAAACCATTGAGTCGGAATTTAGTGGTTCACATTCCTAACTTCAGTCGATTTGATATATTAGGCGACTACATCCTTCACAGCTAAGATTGTTGAACCCTGGTTACTGGTGTGGCACATATCCACCTGTAGAAATACCGCTCAAAACGTTTAAAATGATAGCAAAACATTACTTTTTGAAAACATAGAGCAAAAATAATAGTTTCAAACATATAGATGCTTAATTTTGTCTCTTTAGATTACATATATAAAAGGTCAATCAGCAATATCCCCAATTCCTAACCATAAACCCTTAATTCAGGAACAAACCTAAACCTGTTGAAACTATATTTTACGGACAGCATTTCTGTCCAACATTTATTCATCTATATATGGCTACAGAGAATATTTGCCCTATGGATAATATTAATTCGTAATATTAACCCTAACTCCTAATTCCTACTGTAATTACCTAACACTAACCAAGAACTGTGTGAACAATTTTCAAATCTGTTTTGGCCCGCCATAGGGTTTGAGAAGATGAACAATCTTTATCTATCAGGACAAGTTTACATGTTGTTGTTTTACTCGATTTACAAGGAGAGTAACCTATAGATGCCCCCAAATGCCCTGGTACGGCCGAGAGTGGGGAGAGTCCACTCTCCCTCTCGAAATGGTCTCACACGGCCACACGTATATAGCCTCTTCCAGGGAAGTCCTAATCACTGCCTTCTCACAGTGGCATTACTGTTGTTAACGAAATTGAGAGGACGAAAAGTGAATGTCCGGCGCTTTAACCGGATTGGTGGACACGGAGAGTTCACATAGTGGAGTTGGAAAACCCTGATTCCAAACCAATGATGCACATGGGCTGGCTCCAGTATCCTGAAGGAACAAATGGCGTATGAATCAATCATTGGTCACCGGCTACCATGGGACTACATCTCCTCACGATGCTCCACTGCCTTGTGGATCAGATCTTTAGGTCAAAGGCTCGGGGTGTGTCCCCCTAAGAAAACCACCTGCTTCGGTTTGGGCACCCAGGCAGTATCACAGCCCTCACACAAACCAAATGAGATATCAAAATACAAATGTATTTTGTGAAAATATGTTTTATAATTTACAGTGTTATTATATTCTTTTCATTTAAGAAAGCAGGTTAGTAATTGATTAAGAACAGTTATATCATTAATACTACTGATAAATGAAAACTTACCTTTATTTTTTGATCATAACATTGACTAATTACATTCACTTCATTTTCATTTTGTTTTAATTTTTCTTTTAGGGAATTTATTTGATTTTTAAAATTTAGTATTTCATTTTGTAATTGTTCATTAATATATTTAATTTCATTAGTTTTATTGATACGTTCTTGAATTTCCTATAATTGAATATGTATAAATATTCATAAATTAGACTTTCTATTTATTATAATAATGATAATATTAAGTGTCTACTGTTTTTAATTAGTTATGTAACAACAATTAGAAGTTTTTTTAGAAACTGGGAAGAACCGATTGGTAAATTAGTTAATAAGCATAGTTGAAATCATGAGTCAATTGAAGCTAGACCATCACGGAAAACTTGGAAGCACTGCTTGACGGCCATTTCGTCCTATTGTGGGACTCCTCAGCAGTGCGCATCCACAATCCCGCCTCGCGAGATTCGAACCCAGGACCTACCAGTCTCGCGCGCGAGCGCTTAACCACTAGACCATTGAACCGGCATCCGATGGTGTTAATGTCTAACTTCAACCAATCCACTAAGTTGAGCAACCGTTTACCAATTGTCTTCAGTGATTTGTTATCTCACAACAGACCTGGTAGAACTCCACTGGTCACTGCTTTTCACTAGAACTCCAGGACATATCTCTTGAAGTCAGTCACTAGTGGGCATATGATTATAATCAGAAAGGGTTTTGTGATCTAGCTCCAATTGACCCATGATTTCAACTATGAGAATACTGAAATCTCCACAAAACCCCTTCCAGTTAATAAGCCTTAAATATTACGTTGATCCTATTAAGGTAAACAATGCTCGTTAATGTAGTAGTAGGGAATAAAGAAGTACTGGTTGTTTTCCAATTTCAATTCACTTACTTCGTTAATTATTAATTATGGGTTTTGTCATATTGTCTTGTTTGAACATGTTAACTATAAATGATGTGTTTCGATTCTATCATCTATTCACAACGAAGTGACTAGTAGCTAGAGTGTTAAATATTATTAAGATCAATTTTGTTACAGGATTGAATTTAGATATGTAAATCACTAGTTGCCGGCTTGGTGGTGTAAAGGTGAGGCTATTTTCACGAGACCTGAAATTTCTTGGTTCGATCTTCAGTGGAGTCGTGAATGGATACCGCTAGGAAGTCCAGTACTCGAATGAAATAGATATCTAGAGTTTCCTCATTTTCAATGGTTGTTCAACTTAAATTGATCTGTACTCCCAATGATTAGTAATTCTATATTTACAGTTCATTTTGTTTAAGATTTCCAATCAATTCTATGAGAGAATTGTCATTCTAGCTATTCTAGTCATTTCACTCTATTTCTATTCCTGTCTATTTTTGTCTTTGATTTTAAGATACTTTATACAGAGTTCAAACTATCATGTACATTTTGGGCTACTTTCAAATAGATATAAATTTTTATAAACAAGAATTACTATCAGTATAGGGTTATGGAGATTGTTGAGTCTAGATTGATATAATGAATGGGTGAATGTTAGACCGCCACTGAAAACCTGGAATCACTGGGCAGCCGTGTCTGTTGTGAAGCAGTTACTCACTGAAAACAATGGTCGAGGTCCTGCAATATCGTGAATTGTTAGAAGTTAAACATTAACACCGTTGGATGCCAGCTCAGTGGTCTTTTGATTAAGCGTCCGTGTGTGAGACCGACGGTCCCAGTTTTGAGTCCCACATGCAAGGTCGTGAATGCGCACTACTAAATAATTATTGTATTTAAATAAATTGTGAATAGTCGGTACATTGTAACTTAACCGGATATCATATTTCATTAATATAATAACTTACTTCTTCTAACTGTCTAATTTGTTTTTGATAAAATCGCTTATCTGCATCATATTCAGATGAAATCAATTGAAGTTGTTGACTTAATTCAAAACGTGCAGCTTCAACTGATTCATATTTTAATCGAAATTGTGCAGTTTGTTCTTTTTCTTTAACTAACGCAATACTCTAATTTAAATTAAACAATAAATTGAAAATTGAAAATGTAATAGAAATTTATTATTTAGTTGTAAATTTATTCCAAGATGTTAAAATTTGATAAAAAGGAAGGGAAGACATATATTTCACTAATGATTGATTGAAAATAAGAAAACTTCATATACCCCAGAATGAATAAATAAATACTAATTTTAATAGTTGAGATCATGAGTCAATTGAAGCTAGACCATCATGGAAAACCCGGAAGCACTGGATGGCTGTTTCGCCCTACTCCGGGACTCATCAGCAGTGCGCATCCACGATTCCGCCTCGCGAGATTCGAATCCTAGTCCTATCAGTCTCACGCTAGAGCACTTAACCACTAGACCATTGAGCCGGCATCTGATGGTGTTAATGTCTAACTTCAACCGATCCACGAAATTGAGCGACACATCCTCTAATCTCTTCAGTGAGTTACTATCTCACAACAGACGTGGTTAAACTCCATTGGTCACTGCTTCTCACTAGAACTCCAGGAAATACCAGTCACTAGTGAGCATATGTTGATTAATATCAGAAGGGGTTTTGTGGATATTATAGTAATTTTGATAGTTGAGATCATAGGTCAATTAGTTTCAATTTTTTTAAATATGTCATCTAGAAAAAAATAATGAATTGTAACATCCTCATATAATTCAACTTCTATATAAAGAATATACCAAGTTATGTGAGATAATCGAACAAAGAATTCAGATTAGATATAGCTAAGAAATCTTAAGTAGCGCCTATGTAAGATCTTCCAGAGATCGAGCGCAAGTTGGTTATTTCAATGTTAATACAATATTATCTCTCAACAGTGGGTATCACATAAAACAAAATGAGTTGTTTTAATCCTAAATCAAAGGCCAGTATAATGATATTTGACCTAATATTGTGTGAAGTACTAGCTACCTTCAATTTAATTACAGAATGTATTTCAAACTAGCATTTGTTATTTTACCGATGACAGATGAATAATCATTATATAAGATAAAAACAATAAAGAATTCATCAGACGGTCATTGAGGCAAAAGGAAAGTTAACTGTCCACAGAAACAAAACATATTTCTCTATAAATTTTTAGGTTCATAATAGAAAATGAGATGATGAATGCTATTCATAGCTTAGTTTGAAGATGTTGAAAGTATTATTTTCTCTTGGGTGAATGGTTTAGTTGTGAAGTTCCACATTTCAACCAAACACCAATCACTAGACACATCAAAATCGACTCAATCTATCAGCCAGAGAAGAAAAAGTGCAAACAATAACCACACAATTATAAATAACAATCATCATAATTCTTGGCCAACAGACCAGTTATTAGTCAAATGAAGATAAATTCCAATAACTCTCCTCTTTTCAAAGTATGTGCTGATAGCGTCCAAACAGACAATGAAAACTTTGAGGTCAAACGATCTACCTTAGTGAACACAACTTCGACAATATATAAAATAGTTGGATTATCGGCAAAATAATAAAGCTGTCATTTACCAACAAATGTTTCTAAACAGACAGAGTGAACTACCAACTTATACTCATTCCTTGAATTTTCTATGTTATTAGATAATGATTCAATCCTTATTCCGACATCAAAAAATCAAAGCCATCCTTCAATCGGTACTGATTAAGTAAGGTGATATGTGCTCTAGTTTTAGAAAGGAAGATATCAGTTCCCTGATGATTGTAGATACCCTTTACTGATAAGTAGTAACCAGCACAAAATTAGTTAATAAAACTCCCTAACATCAACATTTTATAATATCTATTATTATAAAATTGATACAGAAACTCTGGAAGAGGTGGAAAGTTTCACGTATTAGGTTAGCATCATCGATGAATGTGGAGGATCTGATAGAGACGTATAGGCGAGGATTGACAAAGCAAGGACCGCATTTCTACAATTGAAGAACATATGGAACTCAAAATAACAGTCAATCAATATCAAAGTCACAATCCTCAATACGAACATCAAGACAGTCCTTCTGTACGGAGCTGAAACGTGAAGAATTACTACAACCATTATCAAGAAGGTACAAGTATTTATAAACAGTTATGTACACAAGATAGTCAACATCCATTGACTGGATGCCATCAGCAACAGCCTTCTGTGGGAGAGAACAAACAACCTTCCAGCTGAAGAGGAAATTATGAAAAGACTTTGGAAGTGGATAGGACGTACAGTGAGGAAATCATCAAACTGCATCACAAGTCAAGCCCTAATTTGGAATCCTGAAAGGAAGCGGAAAAGAGGAAGGCCGAAGAACACAATGCACTAAGAATTGGAAACAGGCATAAACAGGATGAATAGAAACTGGAAAAAACTGGAATGGATTTTTCAGGACAGAGTTCGATGGTAAATGATGGTGATCGGTTTATGCTCCTCCATGAGAGGTAACAGGAGTAAGTAAGTAAGTAGGCAAGTAAATAAGTGAGTAAGTATTATTATAAAGTACTATTTCTATCATTCGTTTGCAAACATTCTTAGACTAAATTTTTAGCCCATATGATCTCTCCGAAAAATGATGTATTCATACCTATAATTTTCCCTTTGAACAATAACCACTATTTCTTTGACTACATTGAAAACTTTATAGTTATCCACTGAAAAGAGTTACAAAAGCATTTAAATTTTTTTAACTGAATATCAGTTCATGTATTTACTCTATGAATATAAAAACACTTACAAGTATTTATGTATTTTTAATTCGAGCTATTATGCAAGTTTATCTTCTTTTGCAGATAAAACAACTTATCTTCTTATATGTTTTTACTCTGTGTTAAAGGAGTTGCAATAATGTACGATTACCAAGTAAAAACAGTAAGAGTGTGGACCCAATAGTGACGACACACCCAAACATAGAAGGGGTGAGCCGGATAAAACTTTATATATATATAATTTCATTCATGATATCCCGATCAGCTAATGCAAGTAACAATTATTGAGTGTTTATTGCGTGTTTATTCATTCATTTAGATTGCATCTTCTATGCATTGCCGAAGCAATAGCCATACATCGAGTAAAACCAGAATTGTGTGTGCAAAAGAGACTGGTACAACCCCTTCTTCTACCATGGTCCTAATGTCTTATTTTTTTCTCTTTCTTCACACTCTTCTTCCTTTACGGCCATCTGCTTCACCTTTAATCTTTTATTCCCAACTAGTTTATTTCTGTTTCTACGATCATTCTGATTACATTTATTCTCAATTTCAACATCATGCTGAGCCATCCTTTTCCAATGATAAATTCCCTATCTATCTTTTGATGAATACTTAAGCCATTAAGAATAAAACGATTGCCAGGCGAAACGTTGAATTTACTTCAAATTCATTCAACTGAGATTTTACAAATATATCAACTCGGCGCCCAACTACTGTGAAACTATTCGCTCTAATTTAGACGAAAGTTCTTATATATTATATAAGTTTATCTTCTTTTACAGATGAAACAATTTATCTTCTCCTTATTGTTACAAACTTAAAAGTGACAAATTACCTGTATACTTTTAGATACAAATCATTGCATAATTCTCCCATGCACACACACACTCACACACATACATAAATTACATTTTACAAATTGAATTTACTTGGTTTGTAAGTATTTCTTCAAATTGTTGTGAATCTATTTTACATTCATTCTGTTTGCTTTTATTTTCTAATTGTTGTTGATTTCTTTCATAATGTTGATTTAATTCAGTGATGGAATGTTCTAAAGAACGTTTACGTGCTTCTAAGAAATGAATATATGTTTGTAACATATCACAGCGTATCTTCAATAAATTAGATTTCTGACGTATATTTTCAAAATTCTTGTAAATAGTTCTATCAAGTGATTTCAATTGATTGTTGTCAGTTAAAAGTTGTGGAAATGGTTTATCTGAAGTTCCCTAAAATGAAAAATATTGATAAATTAATATTATATTCTATAACAAAGGTTAGATCGAAAGTTTTGGCAATTACGAATAAGATAGATTCATTTATTTCATATATCTTTGTTATATCGCGTGAGAGCGTGCGTGCCCTGATTGATATATGAAAGTGCTGATTCCCGCCAATGAGAGAAGAGCGAATTATCGATCAGAGCAATGATACACAATAGCCGTATGAGCAGTCTTGAGTACTTATCAGTCCTGCTATCTGCCTAACCCAGACAGTTAAGTCCGAAACACTAATAACAGCCTCTGCAATATGAATTATTATTCACAAACATACTGGGTTTATATACCAATCAAACAGATCATATCGTACCATAAAATAGAAAATAACATTTGTACAATAATTGGTCAAATGTGGCTGTGAATAGGGGGGACAGTAATCAATAGACTGGGGATAACTCAAGAATGGTATAATAATGGTATAATAATAGTTCATAGGTCAAAATAAAGCTTAGGATAAGAGGAACACGAATACGAATAGTTCAGTTACCTAACAAGTATACAATAGGAAATATACATATCACATTGGTCCATAAATAGTTCACAAAGTTACCATTCATAATTTCCCACGGGATACAATAATCTTCTCTTCAGCTTCTTACAATCTAGAAACATTAATATTAATTTAAAATAGAGATCAGTTGTGACCAGCAAGTATCTCCAGCTGATAAGGCCTGTCGAGGATGAAACGCCCGTTTTGGATTCTACTGCTAGCCACCATCCATATCTGCTTATAATGCTTGTGACTTAATGGTGATATCAAGTCAATCTTTACATGATGCACATATGCTCAAAAAGACTGATAAATTGCAGTCTTCAACATCAATCGGAATATTTAAATAACAAATACAAATGAAGCAGTTATAATTGTTTACAACTAATGTACATACTTTATAACATGTGACTGAAGACTGGTAAAAGAAACGATTACAGTTAGGAAGAATTTAAAAAATTAATAAAGTAGACGAAGGAAGACTTTTTAGCGAAGAAAATTCTCTTTTCAATGATATTATTTTCTGAAGCTGTACAATTGTATAAAATGCCGCTTTGGTCCACCTCAGTGTACATTTGTTAGTTAACGTGCTCTCTCTTGTGGAGCAGATTACACTGGTCGTACAATTCTTCATATTTCTCTGAATGAGCTTCTTGTTGGAGAAAACAGTTCAGAGTTCTGCTCTACTTCATTTTGATTAAATTTCACTAGAATAAGTTTGACCATCTTTGATGATTTCGTAAAACCTCTTCATTTTTTTATAGACTATATGTGAAAAATTACCTAAAAATACGATTGTACTCATTCAAGAAATGATATCATCGAAAAGAAAATTCTCTTCACTGAAACGTCGTGATTCTTTTTAATGAATATTTATATGTTACTAAATTTTAAAATTCTAGAAGAAAGTTTTTCAAACGCATGGATACATGTTCTTAGAAACTCAAAATTGATGCCGTTACATTATAATAACCATAAAATTAAATAAATCAACAGAGATAAATGAATAAAACTCAAAAGTGACCCCTGAATGGAAAAAAGAAATTTATTGTTGAGATTATGGAACAAAATACTACGTAACTAGGCACTGAAAAATAAAAGTTACCAGGTCAGTGAGAGATTTACAACTGTGTCCTTTTGAATTGTAGGTTTGGTTTTAACTTTTTAATAGCGATGGCCTAGGCGTAACATAGTAAATTTGAAGTTATTTAAGTACATATTATTTCGAGCGATTTTACAACAACATTGTGTACAATAGCAGACAGATGACGCTATTAAAAACACGTCGACCTTTTTAGTGGAATGTGTTCCAAGATGAAAACAAAAACCTTCTTTTATATTGAATGTGAATTTATATGTAACATAACTGAATGATTGAGGTTTAAATAGTCCTAACCTTACTTCTGGCATTCTAGTCGGAGAATTTTCAGTGAAATTATCAAAATTATCAACGGAAGTCCAGGTTATTAAAAATCTATTTTAAATCCCTTTTTGAGTCATATTCAAAGTTTGAATTAATAAGAATTTAGTACAGAATTAATTTTAACCTAATTTTTTAGTGATAATCTTTATTATCTCCCTTAATAAGCTTAGACCAGAATGTCGGACGAAAAGTTAGAACTATTTAAATTCAAACCACTCATACAGTAAATGAGTTTATTGCGCGAACTTTATATCAACCTCCATTAAGAATTCCCTAAAATAACTACACTTTAGGTGAGTTTACTAATGCTTTTATTTGTATAGTTAAGATAAAACTAAAAATGACGGATGGCATTTCTTATAAATAAACATATCTAACATGACTAGACGGTGAGATAACTAATTCCAAATTATACCCGATTGACAATAGCCGCACTCAGGTGAAAAGCGACAAAAGACTGAATTTTACAAGGGAGCTGTGATGTCTCCAGAATTTAAAATTAAATAAATAAACATTATAGTATATTTTTAATTATACAGGACAATGAAAATAATAGGAATGTTTATCACTTACGGGACATGACTACATCACAATAATATTTTGGCGCGAAAGCCCATGTTAGTAGTGGTAGGTATAGCATTAATAAGAGATCATAATATTGATTTAGATCAACTCATAAAATTAATTAATTGATATTCTGTCTTATTTATTTAGCTTTTAAAGCGAAGTTCAACCAGTGATTCCAGAACTACTGGTATTTAGTTAGCTTATCATGTGATCACTCTGTCAGTGGGTAAATGAAAAAATACCCGATTAACTGAATTTCATCAACATAGTCAATAATCTTTGATGAACAAAGCATATTCAGAATAATTTACATACTACATGAATAACTTTCAATTGTACACTGAACATCATAATAAATTGTAAAATTATGGCAACTAACCTTATATTCATCATTGCTATCATCATCGTGACCATCAGATAATGCAACAGTTATATCATCGTCTTCTGTATCGCCTATTTCATCATCTTCATTCTTATTTTTAAGCGCAGTTGAGCCTAGATTTTTTGTATTAGGTATTCCCTTTCTTTTAATAGAATAATTCAATGGTAATGAACGTAAATCAGTAAGAATTTCTTCAGCTTTTATTTGAATATCTTGACTTAGCTTATCTGTTGGTTCACTAACTGTGACTTTTCTCCTGTCTACATTTGAATTATCCATTGGATTTAATGTATTATCGATAGTATTTGTTATATAATTTACAAATTCATTTGAGACTTCAGTTTGTTGAAGAAGAATTGATTCATTTAAATTATTCACTTCATTGTTTGACTGAGAAGGATTTGGTGAGTTTTTATTACTGATCAATATTAATAAAATAATAATATACAAAAATGAAGAATAGAAACAATTCAAGATGTCATAATGAGTAGTTATGGAATAAATGAGTTCAAATGAATCTATTTGATTTTGATCTGATATGACATAGATAGTCTCTTTATATAATGTAATTATAGGTTTGGTACTATTATAAGGTTAAATAAGACTATACTATAGAATAATACTGTAAAATATCAACCAATTAAATTTAAAGGTTTTAATATTAACCTTCTAGATTATTCAATTCACTTTTTAAACAATTAAATAGCTAAATTGGGACAACCAATACTGATAAAGCTACTTTTGTCATTTAAAAAAATGTTAAACTATCTAATAAAAACTAAAACTTACTTACAATTGTAAAGTTATATCACAAATTGAGATATCATTTGTTAAGCCAGAATCATTGGATGGTGATACTTCAATGAAATCCTTATTTGAAATATCTGATATCAAATTATTAATAATTATATACTTGAGATCATGATTCAGTTGAAGCTAGATCACCATGGAAAACTTGGAAGCACTGGTGGTCTAACTTCAATTGACTTATGATCTCAACTATATAAAATTATTAAAATCTCCACAAACCCCCCCCCCTTCCGATAATTATTTACTTGTTTTAATAATTCTTTAAACTTGTAATTTATATGGAAAATTCTAGAAAAGAATGTTTCTAAATTCAATGAAGGAAAACCTTTCAAAGTATATAATTATGTAATAAGTATTATTCAATATTTGAAAATGTTTACATTGACATAATATAAATGAAATAATGACATTTCAAGAAGTTGATATGTTAGAAGTCTACTGAATTGTAATAATAGTAATATGATGATAATCAAAAAAAATAAGGAAAGAAATAATAGTTGAAAGCGTGAGTCAATTGAAGCTAGACCACCAGGGAAAACCTGAATGCATTGGACGGCTGTTTTGTCTAGCTTCAATTGGCCCACGCTTTCAACTATGAAAATACTAAATCTCCACAAAACCCCTTCTGATAAAGAAATAATATTTTAAATCTATTTCTATAATTGAAATTTTAAATGTTAAATGAATAATTTTAAAAGTTAACATAACAACCAACTAATAATATGAGTAATAGTGTCCAACAAATCCGAATGTACTGACTTGTTTATTTCGTTAATATTAGTCTGTGAAACAGAGGACAGTTAACCTAAATAGTAAAAAATATTTTCTTTTAAACAAAAATATATGACAAATAAACATGGTTAGAATATGCATAAGACATGATCCATAGGTATGAAACCATTTTGAAAGGTTGTTAAACATCTAATTAGGAAGGTAGGCTTAGATTAAGTTAAAATTTAAAAAAAGTTATGTAAAGCTAAGAATTCTGCATGATACAACAATAAAAATGTCAATAATTGCATAGTAAGGATGGATTAAGCTCCATTAGTCAAACTTGAATGGTTACAACTTACTGCCTAAAGCAATTTCGTATTATTTGACCCTAAATAATCGAAATCTATAAATGAGAATGTTTTAAACTAAGGTTCCATAATTATAAGCAAAGATGGATAGTGACTAGCAGTGGAAGATAGGACGCGCGTTTCGTCCTATTTTGGGACTCGTCAACTGGATGTATCTGTATGTCAGAGTTGATGCTCACTCTGGGACTCAAACCCAGTACATTTCGCTTCAAGGTTCCATAATTGTTGGATGAGCTTATTTCTGCCCTGAATGTTTTAGATTTGAAAAAGAGTAATTCTATATCCAGGTTTTGCGATCAATAACCATTACTCAGCATTAGTTATCGGTTTCTATATAATTAATTACTTTCGACATATTATCGGTTAAAAACAATATACACCATTATTTCTTCTGGATATTTGATTAGTGTTAGCTACAGCATTTTGCACATATTAGAGATCTCCAAACTTATATAAACCGTATCAGATAGTTTTATGTTATCATTATGGCTTTATAAATGAAGAATGTTCAGAAAACTTATGCAATATATAAGAATCAATAATATACTATTATGTATTGCTTCAAATATTGGTTGATGATTTCAAAAAAGGGATGACACTGAAAATCGGTGCAACATGATCCCATCCTGACCAGACAGTATATCGAGAAGATAATTAATCGACGATCAGGATATATCATTTATTGATAAATTTGTATTCTTTAGGATTTTATACATTCTTTAAGTATGCTTAAACAGGTTATTATTAAAAGAGGATATAAAAAATGGAATATGATCCTGAAGTAGCTATTCTTCAACTAGTTAGTTCTTATATTTTTAATGGATAATTACTAAACAGTTTTTTTACAGTGTCTCCATATCATCTCAAATTTAAGCCACCTTTTGACAATATCATAACACATAATAAACCTAAAAGCAGATTTTAAGTTCTTTATAGAATTGACTAAAACACATTTATTAGTCCCACTGTTTACCTTGCGAAAAATCCTGAATTGATTTAGAATCAATTGACGATATGTTCATTATTGGTTGGTTGCTTCTTTAAATATCTAAATGAATAAAAATGAAATCATTTTCTACATGGAAGAACATTTATCATTATAGTTTTAATTTGCTTTTGATAAATAGAAAGGAAATAAAACCCGGTTCATGATTAAATTTGAATTATTAACCTTCAATTGATTGACACAGCATTTGACTAACTCAACTGGTAACAGGATCTTTATTTCTTTTCGATCATGTTTTGGATCACATTAAAAGATTGAACAAATTACACAATATTTGTGTTCTTTCCAGTCAAGCACATTTAAATCTTAAACTACCATAGTTCATTACTTAGCGAGGTAGTTTTTCAAGATTATGTGAACCATGAAAATAATTTTTCTCATTATGGACTGAAATCACTTAAAGAACTATTAAGATATAAGAAGTACTGAACAATTGACTGAATGACTTTTAAAATTTGAACAATCCTGTTATATCTAGAGCTTTGATTCTTACTATGCCGCGTACTACTAGACTATTTGAACGATAGAACCCGCAACGTCGCAAGAGAGAAGACAGAAGACTAGTAAATAGGAAGTTTATTCCCTAAAACAGTGTCAAAATATAGTACAGAAATCTCATGTATTTATAGTTATTGGCTGAATGTAAATCATTATTCCGGTCAACCAATAGGCACATAGGGGTCATTCTTATCCGTCCAATGAGGAAGCTACACGTCGACATTCTAGAATATTCCCCTAGCAGTGATTGGATGGAATATGTCCGGCTTCGTAAGGCTTCCTAGAGTTTACCAACGAGCCGTCCTTACAAATCCAATTATGATAGTTTATTATTTCAATAATTTTGAAACTTGATAGTTTTAGTATTTATTCCAAAAAATTTCTGTTTTATTTTCTGAGATTCAACATTATTAACGGCAAATTAGTTAGTAGTTACATCAAGAACTTCAGTACACTTGAAGTATCTACATTTATAGGGCAAAACAACGGCGACTATTCTTCTGTTGTTCTTAAAATTAGTACAATGTACATAGTGGTTAGATGTTTGATATTTAATATAATGTCTGTGCATAAAATCTTGATAAGTATAATTTATTATCAACGTCAGGAAAAGCGTTATTTATTTCAGTGATCTTAAGATAACTACTGAGTTACTCATTCCATGAATATTTTATTCTAAAATTAAATGTTGAATAGTTTTGATCAAATCAGATTTATATTTCACTTTGTTCAAAAAAGATAAAAAATAGCTTTCTTAAAATATTGAATGACGAACTAATGCCAGATGAAGATTTGTTGAAAGCCGAACTGGTACAACATAGAATCGATAGTGTAAAAAGTTAATCAAACCTCATTCACAGTCATTATCACCATAGATTTATTTAGTTCTCATTTAAACTTGACAGTAGTTTCACCACATATGCGCGCAATATGCGCACAGTTGTAGTAGAAGATCAAAGTTATCTGACCTGCGACCAACAAGTCCCTATCGGCCACCCAGGCGACTCTATTCTGTGCCTAGACGCCAGACCTGAGCATTCAAGTCTCCTGCTAGTATTACAATATCTCTGGAACACATTTACTCTAGAAGAACCGTTAACAGGTGGTAAAACTCATTCGTGATCGCGTCCAGACTGCAATCTGTTGAAAAGTAGACGGAGATGACAAAAAGATATCGTTTGCCACACCGATTTCTTCACACTTTGGTCGAACTTTCTAATCTAACAGCCGATAACTGAGTGTAAATGGGGATCCAGTCGACCAGTGCTGCCTCAGCTCTAGAGCATAGTGCGACACCAACTCCAGCAAAACCAGACGAAAATGCCACAGGATCCCCGGATAAACGCATATAAAACAAGCTTTTTGAAGCGACAGATGGTGAGTGAATTTGTAGTACTTCACTAGAATCCTGAATAAGGGTCTTGGATAGAAAACAGATATCGATATTAAGACTTTCTAAAGACATAATCAACCCTATCTGTTGTCCGATCTGAATTAGTGAGCAAACATCGAAGGAAACCAGTTTGAATGGTATACGTGGTTTCAGAAAAACTGTTTCAGAATCCGTATTCGGTGGTAGCATTCAACCTCTGACCAGTCAGCGACTTTCGATCGTCTAGTTAGGATAAGGTTTCGACCATAGACGAGTTGCTAAGTTGAAAAATATTGAAGCCTGTCACTAGTGAGAACATGATGATTAGTACCAGGGGATTTATGAAAATTGTCACATTTCTCTACTTTGAATCACAAATTGATGTAGGGACGTGAACGTGCTCTGTTGAGAAGTCCGTTACTTACAGGTTTTCAATGGTGCTCTAAGATCACTTTGTGATTTGAACTATGAAAATAATATATGGATAAAATAAATTTACTGTCATTAAAATACAATTGGGAGAAAAGTTACATGTACATTAGCTGTCTTATAATTAAGATAACCTTTGACATATTTGCTCTGAAACTTCAGAGCAAAATAAAGAGGCGGTTAGATATATTTCTTCTGCATACAAAGCTCTGGATAGTTAGTCCTAATAGCTATCGCTTCTGCCGTTTTGAGAACTCGAAGTCTTGACTGTGCATTTGGAACATTAGTTCAATGAATAACTGTAAGACCTGATGAGAGGTCATTGAAAATAGGAAACTCACAAAATGAATTACTTTCAACAAGTTCTTTATCAAACTGTATAATCATTTATGTACAAGAAATTGCAAGTATTAACATTGTGAGGAAATATAAACAATGCATAAAAATGATGACACAATGAAAAGATTATAATACTAAGTTACGTATTGCGAATAATAACAACAAAAGGTTATCTGAAAAGAATATTCTTCATTAATAAATCGCGGCCCGAGTAGCTCAGTGGTAACGTCTCTGACTGTGAAGCTGAGTGACAAGGGATCGAATCCATCAGGGGGCACCAGTTCCCTCAAGATTACAGGTACACCTTGCTGACGAGTGCCAAGTAGCACGAAACCCGGGTCCAGGGTTTCCTGTTGACCACCTCCAATCACCACCCAGTGATCAATCAATTGTGATGCTTTTAAACTATTTATGGGGAATACTTTTTGACAGGTCTTGTAATTACGATAAATAAAAAAATAACTCAACTGTAAAATGTACTAATGTCGTTATTGATAATAGAATAACCATATGTAGAACCAAAGACATCAATTAATACTTAATCATATTACATATATATATATAAGATTCTTGTAGTTCACTTACAGTCCTGCTTTACTTACATTCATTATCCATAAATTAATATATTTAGAAAATATATTCAGTAAAATATTTAATTCTTTGGTCAGTAATGTAAACCCATAGCTAACAAATAGCTAAATATAACCTATCCTATTTCACAATTACTTCATAGAATTAAACTACCAATCATAAGTTAACAGCAATATAATATTCATAGTAAATTAAATGTTATTGGTCAAAATCAGGATAAAAACTATCATCATCTTAAAATTCAAATATATGGATGTAGAATATTACTTTCAGTAAACCTAAATCAAGTTCTACAATGGTAATTATGAACTAGAGTTCGAAAGTAATAGACATGACCAAAGCATGTAACTTAGTATTTTTAGTTATGAATCAAAAATTTGTAGTAAAATATATTTGTTGGTGCATGAAGATGTGCAAATACATTTGGGTAATATAAGGTAGGGAAAATAATCGGATAAACTGTCTAATTAAAGATTATCTAACGCACTTATGGGCAGGATGAAAACAAGAGACAGTGAAGTGAAGTTAGCGCTCAATAAATTGAACAAGAAAAAAAAATAAAACTTTCATTCGTAGTATTAGTTGAAACACTTTGACTGAACTTACGAAAATATGAAAATGGTAGTTAATCCGCCACCATATATATCGTAAAATAATACTGGCTTATTGATCTTAAGGTCTGTGATCTTAAGGAAAAAGGCTTAACTTGAATTTCTAACACATAGAGACTCTGTTTTTAGACTTCACAGCTTTCTCGATTGCACTTAAAATTTGGCATCATAAGACATGCAATAACTCTGCCTGTCCAGAGCCCAGATAGAGGAGGAAGATTAGAGGTGGAGCCAGCAACTCCATCCCATAGGAAACAACCTTTTGAAAAAACAATAACCAGGAGCTACAATTTGAATCATTTAAACTCTGCCCTCCGAGTTGAAGGATCCTCATTCATAAGAATGATGAAGACTCGTTGTGAAGTTGACATTTTTCGGAAGTCACGAAGCCGATGCCCCTTCTAACAACCAGAGCAACACTCTTTATAGGTACATGGAACGTCCGGACAATATAGGAGATTTACAAATTTATGTGCATTCAACAAATTGGTTATAAGTGGCACTATATTTCCACACAAACGCATGCACAAAATTACATGGATCTCACCGGCCCACACCATGGAGAACCAGAGATCGTATTTGCTTCAGTAAAATTTTCACAAATACAATAGATGATGTGAGAACCAGGAGTGAAGCTGATATAGCTTCAGATCACTACCTTGTGGTTGTGAACACGAAACTGATGCTAAAGAGTCGATGGGCAACTGGGGAAACAGCATTACAAAGGTTCAACACATTCTTCCTTCTAGATACCGACAGACTGTAATATTTGTACTAACTGATGATTCCTTTATACTTGATTGCGCATTTATTACGAATTCTATATATTGTATGTTAAGTTGTTCTCATCTTTCTGCCCTAAATTATATTTTTCCCGAGAATCCTTAGTAAGCGAATCAACTCAAATACCTCTAGTTATTAAACTGACATCGCAATCGAGTCACGTCTTAAACAGGTGGATATTAATTCAAGTGAGGATATCTTTAAACACTACAAGGAGCGGTTTTAAATCTGGTACATGAATAAAAGGGATGTTGATGATAATCAATTACCAGCTCATTTCCTGAAATTTATTGACAAAGAAGAATATAACCTGCTACCCGCTGAAGCACTGAAGTCAGACATAGAAATAACCGCAAGCATGCTTCACACTCGACTCAGGAAGATTTGGGAGGAAGAACAAGCACTGTAAGACCCACTGTGAATGTTTTGTGTGTGAAAATCCTTCCATGTATACACTTGCAATTTGTTCTCACTGATTCCTTCAGCTGTACATTTTGTTCGTCTATTTTGATCCCATTTAAGATGGCAATATTTATGTTTTACTATAATTTTTTTTTCTTACGCCTTCGATGAGTTTCTACGTTTCTTCCTGAAATGTATTCAAGTTGTTTTAGTTGATACTTAATCTTGGCGTCGGCCGTGATGATTTGTTCCCTCTTTGAATGTGTTGCTTGCATTGACTCAAACTGTGCATTTTTGATTGTGAATCGAAGTACTTTTCCAGAATGGGAAACACTCTGATTATAAAGTAAATAAATATTATCTTTCGAATGAATCTGTACGTGATCTGTCCAAAAAAGATAGGATAACATTTATCTGGTGCGCTTGGTAATTTTCTTGCATTCCTTATCAACTTGTTTATTTGCTGTCATTTAGATTGATTATTGAGTGAACAATTATTGGTTGAATAACTAGGTGGCAATATTTACCCAGGTAATAATGTACGTTAATATTTACAGTGAAATCTAGAACCGTCATTTACCCAATGAACTTATTCGGGTTTCAACTGGGCAATAGCGCGTATCTAAACTAGCTAGACAAATATTCTTTAGTGCAAGCAACAGTTTGCATTTTACAAGTACTGCGGGGTGGGTTACTTATATCCACATAAGTACTATATGGTGATGGTCAGGCATAGAATGCATTTAAGTAAAAGATCGATGAAGAAAGAACAGGTACGGAACGCAATTGGTATGAAAGTGTATGAACAATAAGATCAGAGACGATGGACTGATATTTGCACAAGGAATAGTCAAGATTGAGAAAATTGATTGGTAGTTTGCAAATTATATGTTTACTGTATGGTTGTCAGATTTCAGTAAAATAGTCTGTAATTTACTTGTCAAATACACTCGATTGTCTACACTCGTGTTCGTGTTCACTACAGTACCACAGACAGACTGGAAAGAAGGATACCTAATCAAGATATCAAAGAAAGGGGATCTGAGCAAATGTGAGAACTACAAAGGCATCCCGCTGTTGTCAGTACCAGAAAACGTTTTCAACAGGGTATTGCTGAACCCGATGACGGACGTGGTAGACGCCCAACTTCGAGACTAACAGACCGGATTCCGTGAGGATCTGTTGGCCACAGACCAAATTGGGACGCTACGAATCATCGTTGAACAATCAGTTTAGTGGAACTCGTCACTTTACATCAACTTAATTGACTATGAGAAGGCGTTTGACAGTGTGAACAGGAGAAAATTATGGAACCTTCTTCGACACCATTGTGTACATGAGAAAAGCGTCAACAACGTCTGGAATTCATCCCACAGACTAAACTGCAAAGTTGTGCACAGAGAACAGCTGAAAGACGCATTCCAAGTGAGGATCGAAGTCAGACAAGATTGCCTACTCTCCCAATTTCTCTTTCTCTTGGTGGTTGACTGGATTATGAGGACCTCAACATCTGAGGAGAAGCACTGAATACAACGGACAGCTCACAATCAACTAGAAAATTTGACTTCGCAGATGACCTAGCCCTCCTATCCCATACACACGAACAAATGGAGATGACGATGAGTAGTGTAGCAGCAGCCTGTGCATTAGTAGGCCTCAACATACACAAAGGAAAAAGCAAGATACTCAAATACAACAAGGAGAACACCAACCCAGTCACACTTGATGGACAAACTCTGGAAGACGTAGAAACATTCACGTACCTGGGAATCACTATTGATGAACAAGGATGATCTGATGGAGACGTAAATACGAGGAAAGACAAATCAAGGACCACATTTCTACAATTGAAGAACATATAGAACTAAAAACAACTGTCAACCAATGTCAGAGTCACAATCTTCAATACGAACATCAAAACAGTCCTACTGTACGGAGCTGAAACTTTGAGAACTACTACAACTATCATCAAGAAGGTACAAGTATTTATAAACAGTTGTCAAAAGCAAGGTACTCAACATCCCACTGACCGGATTCCATCAGCAACAGCTTTCTATGGGAGAGGACAAACCCAGCTTCTAGCTGTAGAGGAAATTAAGAGAAGACGTTGGAAGTGGATAGGACACACATTGAGGAAATTACCGAACTGCATCACGAGGCAATCCCTAACTTAGAATCCTGAAGGGAAGAGGAAAGACGGAAGGCCAAAGAACACATTACGCCAGGAAATGGAAGCAGGTTTGAAAAGGATGAATAACAACTGTAAAGAACTGGAAAGGATTACCCAGGTCAGGTTTGGATGGAGAGTGCTGGTGGGTGGCTTATGTTCCTGCACTAAGTGTAACAGACGTATATATGTAAATAAGTAACTTCGAATAAACTGTTTACTATGAAGTTTTGTTTTTTATATCAACTTTACAGTTAGAATAAACCCACGAAACTAACATTATTTCCAGCTAGTTGCAGACATGACCACGTAACATCCTGGTATTAAAATGTCGTTCATTTTGTATTATATGTGATTTATGGGTCTGTATTGATTGCCCAAATTCAAGGATTTTCAAAATGAAATGCTGTTTAGTGTAGTAGAAAAGATAATTGATGGTATTTAATCAATGGAAAGAACGTTTGTACCACCAAGTGTTGTCTGTGACTCTCAAATTAATTTGCGACAGAAATGGTTGAAATTTTAATGATTGTAATATGTCGGACTGTCTATCTTTCTCTTTATATTAGCTCTTGAATGAGGTCTTCAGGTTGATAGTTATAATAATGGCTTAACTGAAATTTATGAATATGTAGTGACTTTGCCTCGATAATCAATCACCTTTTTAACCGCTATCATATAGATTCCAACGGTGTTTGAAATCAGAAGGCAATAAGAAGCGACAACTACAAGTTATTAGTGAATAACACGGGTAACAAAGCTATAAGCACATCAAGCATATTTGAAGCAGAGAGACTAATGTGTGTGTAAGCGAACACAGGCGAATTCATAGTCGAATTGAATAAGGCGCAGCTAGGCAAAGCAAACGTTAATAATAGGTTTAGAGTACCTATATATACATGGGGAAAGAAAATGATTCGTCAAGTGACATTTAAGCTATCAATATTTTAGCCAGAGTCTATCATGTGATCAAGCAAAGACGTTCATACGGATGTGATAGTAATCATAATATTACAAAGAAATATGAGAGTTGTTACTGTTGCGATAAGATTGTCTGTTAAACAAGTTAATACAAGGGATTAACCATAATCGAAATTGATTGTAGAAGAGTTGCTATAAATGATGAGTTACTGCATTTAGCGCATGCAGATATAAGAATCATGTCTCCATAGTTTGTCGTGACTATGAACAAATAAATTGTGGTTTTATTAAATTATTACAGTTACACCCGGTAAAAAAAAATGTAAGAAAACAGAGTGAGACCTCTGTGTTTGATGCCGAATCGGATTGTGGGGAGGAGATTCGAGGAATTTAAATTCCACAGCGTGTTAAGACGGACCTCGCTGACAGGTCAGTCATTTTTCATAAGTTGAGAGAATCTTCCGAAAAGGAACCAGAGGCTAGATTTTAGCACAACCTCATCCACATCAAGTCCTTAATAAGCAAGCTACTCCCAAAAACAGTTTCAGTAGTTAGAATCTGTAAGCTTTATAAAATAGGACAAAAAGTGGATTCTGAAAGTACTCATAAAAGCCGCCTCTTAAAGGTTACCTTCGCTTCGGCTGAAGAAAGAAACCTGACGTTGGAAAACCCACGCAAACCGATTGGATATGGGATATACGTCCATGATGATCTCAGTCTGGTTGACCGTATTAAGAGACGATTGGCAGAATTAGAAATGAATGAATGCCACCAAAACGGTGAAAAGACCTCACGTTCAGAAGTTTTTGGATTCGGGACAAAACGATCTCCAAACCACTCTGGATGATAAAGCGAAGTTCTCTACAGAATTAAATGTGTGCTACACAAATGCTCGCAGCCTACAAAATAAAATGGCGGAGCTGAAGACACTGGTGGATATAGAAGACCCGGATGTCATTGCTGTCTCAGAAACATGGTTTAAGTCAGAAGTGATTGAAAACGAAATCCAGTTGACTGGCTTTTTATCCATGGAGGTCAATAGACAGACCGTAAGGGCGGTGTGGTCATCCTGTATACGAGGGGTACCTTGACCACACGAACTGCCGAGACAGTAGTACATGACTCAGGAACATGTGAACAGGTCTGTTTCAGGCTGAAGTGTAGACGGTAAGATATTGGATTAGTTGTAGTATGCTGCAATCCAGGATGTGTAGTAGATAACTTCCTCCTAATCAATCTTAAGTCCTGGTGTAAGAGTGGTGAATGCCTAATTGTAGGCGACCTTAATGCGCCGTATGTAAACTGGGGAGAAGTAGAAGTAGGTTCATCAATAACATCGTTTGATTGCGAATTGCTACAAACCATAAATGCCCCAGCTTTATTCCAACACATTAGAGATCCTACCTGATGTGACCTACAAAACTCCTCATCTCTCTTTGACCTAATCTTCACACACTGTGATAATGTCAGTCACATAACTTTCTTCCTACCTTTAGAGAGAAGTGATCATGCAGTCATCTTATTCAATTTCATGGCTGAAAGGGCCTGTCAAACAGTTGTGCCGGCCCTTCCTAACATAAGGAAGGCAGACATGAAGGGGGTTAACTCTGCGGCCTCGGCTGAAAACTGAATAATTGGCTCAGGAGCATCAGCAGGAGAGGCGTGAACTCATTTTCGGCAGTTACACAATCAAGTAACCAACCACTCATACCCTGTATAGTCTCAAAGAAGAAGAGGCACGGCCATTCCTGGATGGGCCAGGATATTCGACATATACTAAGACAAAAGAAGAAATGTTGGAACGTTGACACCAGCCCTCGCACAGCAAGTACGATGGAACGCTACAGGGCGGTAAGAAGTAAGTGTATAATTAAAATCCAAGAAGCTCAGGAAAAATATGAAATGCATATAGCCGGATCTGCAATCAAGAAGTCTACGAGACGATTCTCGTATATAAATTACAGAACAAGGATGTAGCATTGAATTCTCAACCTAATTAAGGAAGGGAGGGGATCTGAAACGATAGAGGCTGATCAGGAGAAAGTAGATGCTATGGTAAACTATTTGGGGTCAGTTTTCACTCATGAGTTCCTTCTAGACGGAAACCTAGACCAAATACAAAGTCAACAAACTGTTTGTTCACCGTGAGATTCGATCAAGATGATGAACTCAAACCATTTATATATGCACTTGTTGGTTGAACTTTATAGTGTCGCTTTATTTTTGATTTCGAATAAATGATGCGTTTTTAATACTTTCGAAGTTTTCAATCGGTTTCGCTCTTACCATATTCGAAGTTTTACATTGTTCGATTGTATCTTTGGATCCAAACTCCTCCTAATTCTGTTATATTGTTACGGAGATCCTATTCGCGGATAATCTAAGACGATTGGGCATTCGGTCAGCAACCACATTCCGTAGAAAACAACGTTGTTAAACAAATGCTGGCCGAAAAAATAAACCATTTAAAATCTCCCTTCGAGTCGAAGGAAAAATTAAAACGCCTAATGATGAAAGCGGAGCATCGTCGAAAGTCACTAGGTCGATGGCCCTTCTAACAGACAGACCAACAATTAACATACGTTCACGGAATGGCTTGACAGTGTGTGGGAGACCGGGAAGGTCAATCAGATAGTTGAGGAAATGGGGAGATACAACTTCACGGTGCTATGAATAAATAAAACCTATTGGACCATTACTGGACAGAAGAGAATAGTTTCAGGAGAGATGGTGCTGGAAAAATACACGACAGACCTAGCAATGACAGCGGAAAAAGCCATGAGGGAAGGAAATACGAAACAGCTAAGTGGAACAACGAATAATCAGACAGGGAAATATGGTAAATCGTAACGACCGTTCAACGACAAAGAAGGCAAGTCAGTCGCTGAGACCCCAAAACGCAGACAGACGCATTTCAAGTGAGGATCGAAGTCAGACAAGATTGCCTACTCTCCCAATTTCTCTTTCTCTTGGTGGTTGACTGGATTATGAGGACCTCAACATCTGAGGAGAAGCACTGAATACAACGGACAGCTCACAATCAACTAGAAAATTTGACTTCGCAGATGACCTAGCCCTCCTATCCCATACACACGAACAAATGGAGATGACGATGAGTAGTGTAGCAGCAGCCTGTGCATTAGTAGGCCTCAACATACACAAAGGAAAAAGCAAGATACTCAAATACAACAAGGAGAACACCAACCCAGTCACACTTGATGGACAAACTCTGGAAGACGTAGAAACATTCACGTACCTGGGAATCACTATTGATGAACAAGGATGATCTGATGGAGACGTAAATACGAGGAAAGACAAATCAAGGACCACATTTCTACAATTGAAGAACATATAATAATAATAATAATAATAATAATAATATATTTCTGCATTAGCAGGTACACGCCATTTTTACAGGCATGATCTACAATTTACAACATATACTGGTTCACAGTATGCATCCCAAGCAAGCTTGTTTAGTAATTATAATCTATAAAAGTTGATAGCAGTTCATTCGTTCAGATATAATGTGTTTTCATAAGAATAGTTTCCAAAGGGGCATAGCGTCCACGTTATATACCAGATCCAATCTCGACAAAAAGTGTAATAGGGTTTCGCTAGTGCTAAGTATTTATGTAATGCAGCTTTTTAAGTTTATAGTTGTTATAAAGTAGGCTTGTGGAGCGCCTGGTTCGAGCTATGACCTTGGGAAAGCGCGTTCTTCAAGCTTGTTCCAGATGTCAGAAGTTACATAGCTTCACCCTCAGAGCAAGATTCTGAAGAGAAAAAATAAAAGAGAAACGGAGGAGCAGCAAGGCATTTGGATATGAGCGATAATCAATGCTTAACATTTATTAGTGGAACAGACGGAGGTATGATAAATTATTAGATTAAATTGGTACTAGCTCATGTTGCAATAGTGAACTGCGATTAGGGGCTCCAGAAGAGAGAAGACAGTGATAAAAAACAATGAGTTGTGATATTTATCAAGGTGGAGTAGGTTCCAATGAAGGAGGGAAGTCAAGGTTGGAATGAGGAAGAACAGAGAGTGCATATAGAGAGTAGAGTGTTAAGTAAAATAGCAACCATATCCTTTACAGTCAGTTTTCTTTCTCATCCGATGCCTGCCACACAGTGTTCATGTAAAAGTCCGAGTTAGCATGTTAAAGGTTGTCTTAGTAGAATAGTTAATCCAGCACAAAAATTAGAAACATGAGTCTTAATGGTGAGTGTAGGTGAACAATCTCAATATCACAGATCTATTGACTTGTTCTCATCCATAAAGAGCCTGATACAAACAAAATGTTCTGCCCCACAAACACGGGTGGATTGAAATCTTCGCCCACACCATCAGTGCTTGCTGGTCAGTAACTCCACCCTCCCTCCTTTATATATATAGAACTAAAAACAACTGTCAACCAATGTCAGAGTCACAATCTTCAATACGAACATCAAAACAGTCCTACTGTACGGAGCTGAAACGCGGAGAACTACTACAACCATCATCAAGAAAGTACAAGTTTTCTACGTGTAATACCAAAGATCCCTTGACCAAATAATATCGACGGCAATCTATTTTGGGAGAGGTCAAACCAACTTCTTTATTAACAAGAATGTGAGAGAGGACGCTTAAGTTGGAGGAATAATACATTGATGAAGTCATCGGACTGCATCACGAGACAAGCCCTAACTTGCTGTCCTGAATGGAATAAGAGGAGAGACAGGCTGAAGAGCAGGTTGCTTCGATAACTGGAGGCAGACATCTGTAGAAAACATTGCAATCGGAAGCAACTGGAAAGGAGATTCCAGGACAGGGTTAGTTAAGAATCTCGGTCGGTGACTTTTGGTCCACGAGGGTTGACAAGAGCAAGTGAGCAAGTACTATTCTCCTTTATGGTTTAGTGTTTCTTCTTGACTGAGAAATTATTTTCGATTGTGTCAGTAGGTTTTTACAAAATGTCTACCCCTCTTATAAACAACATGCTTAAGGTGATTTTCAGTTTATTTTCTGTCAACATGCTTACTAAAAGTACCTCCAGTAAGTTTTATCACGTTTTTATTCAGAAACTTATCGGGTATTATTGTCCCTTGATCTATATAAATGGATTGGTTTAACTGAAGAAAGCGACTCACATTCGCTAGATTAAGCATCAGAAATGTCAATTTCTCTACTGTTGCGTTCCTCACATATTCCGAAAACTAGTTAACACCTCAATCAAAAATTACCGCATCAAGAGTGTGATGATGAATAAGTCCTCAAAATAAATAGTTCTTCAGGTCTTTCTTTTGACAATGACCTCCTTACTTCTACTGGAAATACTCGTAGTTGATATGGCTCGATCAAACATCTGCACCAGATCACGATTGGGTACGTCGTGTTACGCACTTCCCACAATAACTAGTCACCTTAATTTATATACATATCGACGCATTAACCATCTGTAGAGTATATCCTAGAAACTCTTTATCCTTGACTTCTGCGTAGATTGGTGTTAGAATCCTCGGTTATAAAAGTGTGTAGCGGTAAATAAATCCCCAAAATCAATAGCTTTGTAAGTGTTCGACATTGGATGCCGACCACATTAGTTTTAATGAACTCATTTATCTGAAGGCGCTCGGTCATGAATCCGTATGAGATCATGGCTTGGGACGGCGTGCGCGACGTCTCCTGCGATCACTAGCCAGATTAGATCAGTCACTCCTCGATATATTGGTAACCCATCAAATATATCTTCGAACTTCCTCGATTCTGACTTTTGATTTTACTGGGTGGGTGCGATTCAATTATAGGTGTTACTGGTAAAGTGGTTTAAAACTACAATACCCGTAGTATCTTCAAGTTTTACGGACTACAGCGTTGTCAATCATAAAATATATTTGATATCTTTAATGGTACGGGTTGATTAATATTTTGTGACTCATTGCATTGTGATAGATTATCCTGATCATCGGGTTTCAAACAATCTTCTTGTCTCTCTCAAATTTCCTTCGGGATATTGGTTATACAGAAATCTAAGAATTTTCCCAGGCAGTAGGGTACCAACTACATACTTTAATTGTGTTACAGGTTGATCTAGGGATAAATTCCTACAAAAATTGGACGAATGAGACAAATGTGCCATGTATAAACATCAATTTTACATACTGAGTTACAGTCGGTGGGTAGTTTAAATCCTTGAAAGTATTCTAATTAGTTTTCAGAAAGCATGAAGCAAGTCCCACCATATGTCAAATTAGGGTTTTACATCCATATTGAATAGCTCGCTTACGTTTTCGCCATGGATATTTCTTATAAAGCACGGGTACCTACTCGTGATCTGGTACGGATGCATGACAAGAGCCTCCAGTTGTGTGAGTCCAGTGAGAATAATGAGGTCAGTGTCAATGTCCGAAATCTGAAAAAACTATTTATTTTGGGGATTTATTTACCATTACACACCCACAGTCTCCTATTTCTCTCATGCCTTGAACCATTCGTGTACACAACCTTTAACCACTACTGTTAGTTGTGCCAGATACGCTAAAGAAAGAACAAAAAAGATGGCGATGAAGGTTTGAAAGAAAAGTATATCTGAATGTAGGCGGTGATAGATGGATGATACATTACCGAGCTAGCGATATGGATTAAATGAAGTATCTCTTGTGGGGTGTCACCAGACATCGCCACAATAAGTAACCAAACGTCTTCAGTTAGGAGTGTACGTTAAAATTGACGGGGTCACTATGAGAGCCGAATCTTTATTGGAGTTATTGACCACGGTTTCTTCAAAAATGATTTTAAAATATCTGAATTATAAGGTTCATTCATAATGGATAGTCAGTAATTATGCATTATTCTACAGAATGATCTCAAAGTAATTGTGAAGCTACTGAGGCATATGTTGAGACCTACTTAAATATATTCAGATTATTTAAAATCCATTATTTACCAACTTCACTTTAACAAGACTTATTGTTTTAATTTTTCAAACTTTGCGTTGTAGAGCGGGTTGTCAAGGGCAAGGCGGTGATGACGTTCGTTACAAGTGCAGGTTCGTTTTATTAATCTTCCCAAAACTGTCAGTGCGTGTTAAGACAATTAAACGAAAATGTTAAGAAAGCAATTTCTCAGAGTTTTTCGGTGCGTGAATTTCAACGAATGTACTACGCTGTTAAAAAAAGCTTTCGATTCTGTACTTGGCAACCAGGACGAATGCTTCCTATGGGTTATATATAACAGTCAGCGACATTTTAAGACTTCGAGAGTATTCATATCTTTCTAATTGGACTTTTGTATACTACTAAATCAAAAATACCGCATGATGCCACTGATAAAAAGGATATACATCCTAACATTTGTTACTGTGTGTCTTGCATGATCATACATTTCTTGGAGAAAAACCATTAAAAGATCAAACATCAAGAAATATGTAAATATATCCTTTAAATATATAGATGAACAAGTTAGTAATGATCGAACTGGCTTGGTTTTTCGCGATTAATAAGCACTGTATTTTCGTCAAACAGTAAAACTAAAAGCTAGTAGAACGGCTGCTTGGACCAATCAATTCGCCTTACTCCGGCATTCAGTAACCATGTAGTCATCTCATTCTTTGATTACCCCTCCCATAAGTTCTTCCAGTTTACGTTAGCTAGCATCCAATATAAAGATATTCGGCATCTTTTGGACAGCGTTTCGCTGTTTCTACAAATATGTCATTTAAGAAATAAGTGTCTTAATCACGACATCCTACACTTATTTCTTAGAGTGCCCACAGATTTTCAATCGATATTGAATACCCTTCCTCTCAGTTTTCAGTGTATATTCAAAGTTGAATTCACGTGTCAATCTATGCTAGACCACCATTGAAAATCTGATAGCACTAGACGGACGTTTGGGATTAAGCAGTGTACATCCACGATCGTTTAGCGCTCTCAGGTTTTCAATTGTAGTCCACCTTAGAATGACCCGTGGATTGACCATGAGAATACGACAATCCACAAATTCCCGTAATTTACAATGGTGTGTATGTCAACTCGTCTGTGGGTTTCGTATACTTTGGAACATCTTTAAAAGTCTTTAGGTTGAGTTAGTGTTTGTATTAGTAATTTGGTTGCATAAATAAGAATTCTAATTAATGAAACACCCAAAATAGGTCAGAAATATCTTTCTATAAGCATTGGGCGCTACGGTCATAGTGGCTTTGTCGGCCATTTATGTTGAACCTCTGCATCGAGGTAGCAGATACAGTCAGAAGTTGTCCCGTCGGTGGTTCAGAAAAGTTTCTTTCGGTTGAAGGAGCTCCTTCGATGCCTATAAAGTATCTAATTTAGAGGTACACCAAGATAACATGTTTTCTCAGGGACCTATTGTCATAGCTCCTGACCTAGATGTTCAGTCCCCAAGTTTCTAGAGCGGCGTTAAGAGATGCTGTCCTTTCAAGACGGGATGGTGCTTGCTGTCAGCTTGGGATTGGGGTTTTCTAGCTCCCCTAGGTGGCTCCCTCGTACCCAATAAACCAGCTTGAGCACCTCATTTCGGTCTTTTTTTATCATTGTAAGAACATTGCCACGTGAAGAAAACCAGTGAGTTTTCACAATCAGAGAATATAAATATATTGATGTATTCAAACATACCGAAAGCCCTTTTAGGGCATTCAAGATGTACACTAGTAGTCGAACTTACGACGACTTCTGGATAACTTTTACAAATGGTATTGCAGTGGATAAACAACCTTTCATCTCGTTGTTAGGACTTGCTGAAAAATGCTTCCCCTGAATGCTACTTATTCAAGAACTGTCTTCCCTCAAATTTCGGGAGTGAGACAGTAAAACAATGTTGTAAAGTACTTATCACATTTTGTTGTAGTTTTTTTAAAGCTCATATGACTATACTCCGTGAATGAAAATACTGAATCAATTTAATTTTTACCCAATCCACATTGAGGGATATACTTCTGCTAATTAATATCTACTTGTCAGTCAGTTATATGCAATTTAGAACCTGCTACTAATGTACATCAGTTCAAGTTATTACATCCCATTAGCACACCGAGATGAAATTGTCAAAACAAATGCCGGAATAATACAGATATTATCAGTATCAGTAGTGATGTAAACGACTTGGCGTCAGCGATATGATTCGCGAGGAAAATATTTACTGATATATAATCATAGTCTTAACTATGATATTTTTAAAAATATCCAACCATGTTAATCTTTGCAAAAAATTGTTTTAAAGATAATAGTTATTTGTACTTTTAGGTAACATTGTTGATAGGCAACCCTGGGGTATACGTTACTTTAAACAATTACTTCTCAATCTTTTCAACATCATTTGTCTGTTGTAAGTCGATATTTTATCATATATTCACCTACTCTTTCAGTATTCGGACACTCTTACCTTTAGACGTAAGTTCCTATCATTAAAAGTGACAGGCTATTTGTAGCTTTTTCGCCAGAAAACATCTAGTCAAAGAAATTCATGGGATGGAAGGTTAGTCACCCAAATTCTTGTTGACAAACTTATGGTGTTATAGACCACCTCGGCCACCTGGACGTTTTGGTGGATTTGGAGGCTGTAGAGGTAATGATCTACCTAGTATTTCTATCAGGTTTATATTAAACTCCCTAATATCATATCCTATAGCCCTCATTTCAGTCAGTCATCTACAACTCAGGACCAAGCATATATGCATTGGTTCAAGTTGCCATACCTCATTAGCACAACAAGATGAACACCAAGTTTATGGTAGTTACTTCAATGGTAGTAATATATACAAACAAAGATTGCATATAAGGATATAATACAGGAAAAAAATTAATTCGTAGAAAGGAAGGTATCAAGTTATTATAATCTCACTATTTAAGGGAAAACAAACAGTGTATACACCTACGCCAATTTGATCGATTTTGAGCCATGTCACCTAGAGTCTCCAGCCACGATGGTCGCGCGAACCCTAACCATGTAGTCTATATCTATCAACATAGCTCAGACTAGAAGTTAGTAACATTATGGACTGATGCCACGCTTTTGTTTGACCGCCTCTAACTTGCTTCTATCCATCTCCAACACTAGTCAGCATTGCGCGCCGTGGTAATCGGTGGTTGGGCATGCGTAATACATGACCCAACCATCTCAGTCGATATGGATCCATAATCTCAACCGATTTATCATCATCTCCTTATGCCCTACGTCTAACCTCACCATTACTTACCCGGTTATCCCAGCGAACGTGAACAATATTTCTAAGACATCTGAGATCAAATACTAGTAACTTACGAATATCTTCTCTTAACGGCTGCGTTTCGCAGCCGTAAAGTAGAACAGAACGAACTGCCGTTCGGTATACTCGTTCTTTTATTGATGACCCTCCTTTGGACATAACGTGACTCTTACTCTTCCAAAAACATGTAGTGCGTAACTGTCGAGAAATATGACTTTATGAGGGCTATAGGCATTTTTCTCACTAAAAGAGTCTGAGATAGTTTTTGTATATTATTATTTATTATTTAAACACATAAATATTGATACAAGGAAGCACCAGATACATATGCGCCGCACAAATCTCATTCGATTTGTGTGAGGGCTATGATACTGCCCAGGTGCCCAAACTGAAGCAGGAGATAGTATTTGTACCTCATTAACAACGCGTAGTAGAGTAACTTTGGTTGTCTTAGCAAGGAGTACTTGTGAAATTGTATGTCATTAAGTCGTGCTACGAACTCTCACAGTATTCTTCAACAAACGTCAGTTATCCCAAGTTTAAGCGGGGACAGAGGATGCACAAAACTGTTGTGTTGCTCACAAAATCCACGTATGTCTGAACACCGATTACCACGACGCGCTATGCTGACTAGTGTTGGGGATGGTTGGAAGAGAGTTAGGGGCGGCTAGACCAAAACGTGGCATCAGTCCTTGAAATCACTAACTTCTAGTCTAAGTCACGTCGGTAGATGCAGCCTACTTGTCTGGGGTCCGCTTGACTATCGTAACCAATGGTTGGAGACTCTGGGTGACATGGCTCAGAATCGATCACAATGGCGCCGATGTCTACACTCTTTATCTTCCCTTAAACCTTGAGACTAAAATTGCTTCATAACTTTTTTCCTTCCTATACTATATCCTTATATACAACCTTTCTTTATATATTACCACCACTAAATTAACTACTTCTATGAATTCAGTGTTCATCTTGTTGTGCTAACGAGGTATGGCAACTTTGACCGATGCATATATGTGCCTGGTCCTACGTTGTAGCTGACTGACTGACTGAAAATCCACAGTATAGTTTCTGCTATGCCTAGGGTTTAGGTAAAAGGCCACTTCAGATAGTAATTTGTTTACTTGTATGTAGTATAGCTGACAACTTACTGAAGTATGAACTGTAAGTACTATGAATCAAAATCGGTCAGATACTCCATTTCCACTTTCCTAAAACACCAAGAAGCAACCAGCCAGTACAATGCAGAAAAATGTCAAAATATTAGTTCGATAAGAAAGCTCGTTAATTAGGACACTTAACTTTTGATCAGTGAATAGGATAAATTGAAAGCAGTTATGGTAACTTAAGTGGACCTTTTTACCTATATTCGAGCTATTTGGCACGTAGATTTCTTCTTCAATTCCTTGCGTGCATATTTTTTCTAGTTCATATAATCACTTTTACTTTTTTGTTCATTTTGTTGATTTCCTGTCATCTTATTTATCTGTTTGAGCACATAAACATTGATACAAGGGGGCTTTATATACATATGCACCACACAATGCGGCTAGTAGTAATCCTTGATTTGTGTGAGGGCTGTGATCCTGCTCGGGTGCCCAATGTCAGTGTACTAATAGAAAATATGACACCTCAAACTGGAACGTGTCGCACTAGGCTGTATGTTCTATTTGCCATTCTTTCATATTCCACTTCACTTGTGGAAGCATAGACAGTTACAGCGAGTGGCTCTCTCACAACATATGTAGTTTTTTTACTTACTACATCAATCTGTAATTAAAGTACGTTGTGTTTTTTTCATTGAGGTAGTTTATACTAAATACTGAAATTTAGTAGACTTCCTGAGATTTTTAAGGGTTGTACAGAAGTTTCCTGTTGATTTTTCCAGCACCAAATCGATCAGGCTTCATTAGCGTTCGGAATTTTTGTAAGTATTCTTCAATGTTAACTAATCTGAGTTGTATTTGATTGTAGTTATCTGTGGAATCCACTCTAAGCTCGTTATCTCTACAATGACGTCTATTTAGTGGATTAAAACATCTGATCGGTCCTTACCTGTTAATTAAGCCATTGACGTAACAATTTAAAGTGCATTCGTTGTTTTCTTCGTATAGTTAGTATTTTCCTCCATTTTTTGTTTTAGGTGCTCCAAGTGCTCCACCAATGGCTGGTGGAGGATGAGGTTAAACAGTCTTTGGAATTAATAGTAGTCAATTACAAATTCCAAAGACTGTGAATCGAATAATTTGTTGTCAAACATTTAAATCATATCTGGGTATATGACGGTTGTCTGGAAAATCTCGTCTGCAGATCTAGGCAACTTGATGACCAACATTATTTTCTTTGTAAAAATCCCTATCAATCAATCTAATTTTTATTTTTACAATAAACATCGCTTCTTTATTTTCCAGAAAACTTACGTATTTCGTGTTTGTTTTCACGGCTGATTCATTACTAGTGCAAAATAATTTATTATATCAGGAAAACTATGAGTTTCTCAACTGACGGGTAAATTGCAGTTTGCTATTCAAAATGTCGTTTATTTCAGAAGAATAAGAGTCTTATTTTCGATTCAGTTGATGTACTTTGTTCGACTTGAGCTGGTAAATAAATACACTTGTATGTAGCGCTAGTTTCAAATCGATTTGATATCTATCGCTGACTAGTATATTAGGTGCGATTTTAGTTTGTCGATTTCGGAGGTCGAAGCAATAGATTTTCAATCTGCAGGTACCGTGTTCAACACACTTTTGGCTATCTTTGTGGCATCTCTAAATCATGTAAATCGATTATGCCTCTGAAGCTAAGCAAATAAATCTGTGCTTGGTAAGTCACGATTCACGGAAACTGGATCGACTCAAAATACCGAAGAATTATAGTTTCTTATTTGGAAATATAGGATGACACTTCATTGTAGTCGGTAAATCACACTGGTATTTTGTGATTGTTTATCACACAGGCGTCCTTTATGTAAAACAATGGACCTCAATCAATTTGTGTAGTTTCTAAATTTCTTTGTTTTCAACAGTTACAGCGGTAGACATTTAGTTAGTTATTCACCGAAATTCTGAACAGTAGATATGAAATCAAATTTTCGTCCTTTGTACCCCTCGCGTACCTGCTTCAGTTTGGGCACCTGGGCAGTATCACAGCCCCTGCACAAATCAAATGAGATTTGTGCGGCGCATATGTATTTGGTGCTTCCTTGTACCAATATTTATGTGTTGAAATAAATAAATCGCGTACCATATAATGGCTATATGCTGCTACTTCTAGACAAACTACTATTAAGAAATTCAGTAAACGGTATATTTTAAATTAAAACTAAGAAATTAAGTCGTATTGTGCAATTATCGTTTTAATAAATCACCAGTTACTGTTTCAAACTTATCAAACATTTTTCTTTCGAAACATGATTCTCATAGGACCGTTAAAGAAATAGAGTAGGTTAAGACAAAACGCCGAATAAAATACTCAAGAATGACACAGCAAGGCAAGAATAAATAAGTAATAAGCAGTTTGTCTATATCAAAGCAAAAATCGTTTCAATACACAAGGGTTAGTAAATAACTGGATTGTTTCTCCTACTACTTACCTGTATCAGGTGGGATGTAAAAGATTAATAGATAGTTAGCGTTAGATTAGCTTTTCCCCCATAACTTATCAGAGGAAGTTTGAATGTCCAATCATTTTTACACTGTTTAAATGAAAATAAAAGACAACAGTGTTTAGTGACTGGAGTCTCACTGTAGATTTATTGGTAAGCAATTGCATTTGTCCATTAATTTCACAACATCCAGTATACTTGCTGCTAAAGAGTTGTGGAAGGGATATTTCTGCACATCTTATAATTTCCATTTTTCTTATTAATTTTTGAAGCCCTCATCTAAAAGTACGTGATAAGTACACGATTGCTGATTTAAACTGTTATTTCGTTTCGTTCAACCTCGCTTTGGAATTATGGGACAACAAAGGAAGGTGACAAGATCGCTAATGCATTTGAAAGGTAATATCGTTTACCAATTATTGGTTTATATACTTGGCAACTAGCTACAAAACTACACGAATCTAATCTAGTATTCTATAAATAATTGTGTGTTGCTATTGACTTGGGAACCCGTAAAAATACTTAGAAATTATATGACAATTGTAATCTTATAGTTATTTAGGTTATTTTCTTATTTAAGCCACACTTTGCATGAGCAACATTATCACCTATGATTGTCACATCATCCAAGTACCGCTTGTACAGACACATCTTGTGAATTGAATCTTCAGCTAGATTTTCAACATATCCCTTAGACACATCGACCAACAATGGTCCTAAAGGGCTACCCATATCTACGCCATCAAGATGTCGGAAATGCTCACCCTCAAAAGTGAATTTCACATTGCCATTACATAATAATAATAAATCTTTAAGAGCTTTTACAGAAAATCGCAATGGACGGTTACTTAATGAGGTATAGTCACACAAAATACTGACAGTCTCCATAAGAGGCACATATGTAGATAGTGTTCACATCAAGGGAGTACATTGTCTTGGTTTTTATATTAATATCCATCAGGTAACTAATTAACCCAAATAAGTCTTTCAAAGAACATTAACGAAATTGATTTCGGATAGGGTTTAATGCTTTTGTCAACTATTTTGAAAGATTAAGTGTAGGTGACCGACACATTGATAGAATTGGGCGTAACGGGGTATTGAGCTTATAAATTTTTGATAGTCCATATAAATTAGGATACATCGAACCCATATGTTTTCATAAATTGAATTTCTCTTTGTTGCTAGCACCAATGTTAAGCAATTTCATGAGACTCAAGTTGATTTACCTTTCTAATTTCCGTATTCCATCAGAGTCAACACACTGCCGTACACTGAAGCATTAGCTATACGAAAACTGAAACTTCCTTTGTATGTTCAAAAACAATTTGTTCTTACTCTTGACCTATCCTGGTAATACTGATTTGTTATCCAATATGGGAATCGAACCTCGAATCCTCAGTCTCCGTGAGGACGATTAAGCTCAAGACCACTGAGTCTGTATCCCCATACTGATCTATTACTTCGTTGAATTAGTTTTGTAGAAGTTGGTTTCCAAGTTGTAGATTGTATTCGTCAAGGATTGATTTCAGTTGGAATACTACCGAATTCTTATGTAAAGCTCAGTAATAATTTACAACTATTCAAACTGAAATTTATACATCACAGTTTGAAATCGTAACAATGGCTGGATGTTTAGTGATTTAATCTGTAAGCCGAAACTTTATTATTTAATGCACATAATGACTAACTATTGATTGTCAACATTTACCAGTTGTTATGGTATATGTTCCTTCTTCATCTTCGATGTATACTTCCAGAGTATAATTAGTATACCTACATTTTAACTGATTTCATTCTTGATTAATTGTTTTGGCTGTTCATGCGAAACATTTTCGTCAGTTCTTATCTCTCAGTGTTCGTCACAATTTCGAGAAGTTCAGTCAGTCAGTCAGCTACAACGTAGGACCAGGCACATATATGCATCGGTCAAAGTTGCCATACCTCGTTAGCACAACAAGATGAACACCGGATTCTAACTTCTGGCACCCAAGTAGAATACCTACCAAAGCAAACACGTAATTTTGTAGTGGTGGTAATATATAAAGAAAGGTTGTATATAAGGATATAGTATAGGAAGGAAAAAAGTTATGAAGCAATTTTAATCTCAAGGTTTAAGGGAAGATAAAGAGTGTATACACCTGCGCGATTGTGATCGATTCTGAGCCATGTCACCCAGAGTCTCCAACCATTGGTTACGATAGTCAAGCGGACCCCAACCAGGTAGTCTGCATCTGCCAACATGGCTCAGACTAGAAGTTAGTGACTTCAAGCACTGATGCCATGTTTTGGTTTGGCCGCCCCTCTCTTCCAACCATCCCCAATACTAGTCAGCTTAGCGCGTCGTGGTAATCCGTGTTCAGGCATACGTAACACGTGGCCCAACCATCTCAGTTGATGAAGATTCATGACCT
>NW_017386006.1:4504-16209 GCF_000237925.1 Schistosoma mansoni | reverse complement strand
TAAAATCAGATGATAGTTCGCCATAAGCTCTCACTCGACTGGTAGTGTTCGAGTAAAGAGCCTTCACAAGGTTTATGTACTTCTCAGGTACACCTTTTAATGACAGACACTGCCACAGAACCTCTCGGTCTACAAAGTCAAATGCTGCTTTCAAGTCAAGAAAAACTATCATTATCGGACGCCGATAAGCATGTCTGTGCTCTAAAACTTGACGAATGGTGAATATGTGGTCGATACAGCCACGACCAGGTCTGAAGCCAGCCTGATTTTCTCGTGTTTGCAGTTCACGAGTCTTAGTTAGGCGCCCGATAATTATTGAGGCTAGTATTTTGGATGCTATGCTAGTCAGACTAATCCCTCTATGGTTATCACAGGATGATTTTGACCCCTTCTTATATATTGGGACAATCAGAGATTGTGACCAGTCAGATGGGATTACGTCCAACTCCCAGATTTTAGTCAGAATATTAGTCAACCTAATCGCTAAAATTGGACCACCATATTTAAAGACCTCTAGAGCCAATCCATCAGGGCCAGCTGCTCTTCCTCGTTTCAGATTACTTATAGCATTTTGAACTTCAAGTAGGGTCGGGGGGCCTACTTCAATGTTCTATTCAGGTTTTCTGGGAATAGTGGGTAGTTATGCAGTAGCTGAAGGCCAGCTAAACTGCTCCTTAAAGTGTTCCGCCCATCGTTCTAAACGTTTGGGTTGAGAGCAGATAAGGGTTCCGTCTTTTTCCGAGATTGTCTCACTTACACTTGACTTCTTAATTCCGGTTTCTTTTATTAGTCTGAATAGTTGCCTGGTGTTGCCTACAGCCGCTGCCTTTTCCATCTCTTTTGCTTTCGTTGCCCACCACTGCTCACGATCGTTCCTTAGACTTTTAGTTAACCTAGATCTAATTTGTCTACGCTCTTCATCGTGTTCAGAGCCTGATGGGATGAGTTTACGCGAATCCATCAGTGAAATAGACTTAGAAGAAATCCACTGGTTTTTTGGAACCCTATGGTTTAAATAACTAATAGATGTTACTGCTGTTTCCACAGCTGTTCGTATGTCTTTCCAAGCAGCATCTGGGTCAGTCTCGTTTACAGAACTGCCTAGGTGTGAACTCAGTTGTTTCTGGAATTCTCATTTGGCTTTCTCGTCCTCCAGTTCAATCCTAATGGGTCTTCTTAGTGTACTTTTCACGCGTCCATTGAGGCGCAGACAAATGCGCGCTCGTATTAAGGCGTGATCAGAGTCTAAACAAGTATTCCAATACGAACGACAATCTTCTATTGAGCCTCTCCAACGATGACTGATGACAATGTGGTCTATTTGAGTCCATCGTTGGTTTGGTGCAGGTGGTCGCCATGTTAGACGATGTCTCTCCTTATGCTTAAAATTAGTGCTTGTTAAAAATAAACGATTGTCTGAGCATAGTTGCAACAGACGATCACCATTATCGGTTCTTTGATCCGGAATACTAAAACACCCACCTAAATGTCTTTCTGTTTGATTTAAGCTGCCTACCTGAGCATTAAAGTCACCCGCTACGACTACTATGTCTGAGCGCTTAGCTTTCTGAAGAAGCTCAGAGAGTTTTCTGTAAAAGTCATCTTTCACTTCATCATGGCTGCAGTCAGTGGGAGCGTAGGCAAAAACGACGAAAAGGCAACGACGTGTGTCCCTATTCTTCCGAGTTCTTACGGAGCCATTTAGCCGGACAGCACACAGGCGACTGTTAACGGAGATCCATTGTAGTAGTGCCTGTTCTGCCCTTGTTCTTAGTGCTATGCCTACACCTGCAAGTCCACGAGAACTAGCCAACGGGTCGCCAGATACACGGAGGGTGTATTTCGTTGGCTGTCCATTTTGGCGAGGTGAGGTCAAGTGAATGACCACACTAGGATCCTGTATGCGTGTTTCGGAGACACACCATACATCAATGGTACGAGATTCTAGGGTTTTAGCTAAGGAGGCCTGTTGACCGATTTGGCATAGGGTACGTACGTTGAAGGCTCCAATGTGTAGTTTGGAGCGAGGTTTTAGTAGACCTGGGACAGTGTTTCGCGCACTAGAATCGTTGGCCATGGTGACACTTGAGGAGGAAACCGAAAGAGGAAGCTTAGTGTTGAAAGTCAAGGTAGAAGGAATAGTAGGAATTGAAGGAGATTGATTATGAATACAGTGGTCTTAAGTGCTGTTAGAGGTATGAGGGCAGTTATCACTTCCCGGTTGCCCACACCGTGGAAGGGTTCTTCTAGGGGTACCTGAAAAGGAAATTGGGTTAGAAGTGGTCTTAATGACCTGAGAGCGTGACCGCAGTGCCCAAGGGACAACTGCTTGAGGTCGGTCACACACGACCTTTTTGTGGGTAGTTTTTGTGTTAGCTCCGTTCTTCAAAGGACTTTACCGCCGGAGACGGATATCCGTGGGATAAGGCGAGGTGTGCATTTTTAGGGTCGACCTTTTCTAACCCCACCCTTCCTTATGGGAAGGCAGCATCGCTGTTATGCAGGTTGTCTGAAGGAAACACCTTACTGCTGTCACACCTCTGTACAGTCAGCAGTACGACTTCGCCTTCGGACCTTGGGTTTGCTGCTTTTAGTCTCACCGCTCTTCAAACGACCTGTCTGGCATGGTAGGACCTTGAGGAACGATTGTTCCAGCCAGTATAGCTCGATTGATTCATCACGATAGGCAAGCCCGACCACCACGTCAAGGTAGCGGCAACGGTCGGGTTTCGAGAAGTTATCTGTGTTTAATCAAATCTGTGCTGGTAAAGTGAATCGTCAATGCTTAAACCTTTAAGTGATCAAACTAAATTTAGTGTACGTATTATAAATGCACCAGTTGTTCCTGAATTTCATACTCACAGTTTTTTTATTTGTGGGAAACGTGAATCATCCGTGAATATCCAGCACATGAAACTAAGATTTCGATGTTTTATGGAAATTAAGCAGAAGATCAACCGAATGTAAAATTTGTGATGATTCACGCCCTAAAGTTAATTCATCAGAATAGTACTCACAATAATTTGTATCATCGTGTCATAAGTATAGTAGAAATACTTTTGTTATTTATCGAATTGTCTAGAACTAATATTATAAGATATCACTTGTCATTACATAATGGAAATGATAGTGTTAGGTGTGTTAGATACACACTTTTAAAGTGTAGATTGTACATAACACCCAAGTCAGTTAGCTTTACCCATAGTAAACTATCGATCAACTGACCATGTATGTTGTCCACTGCATTAAAGTCGAGTTAGTTGAAGACAGAACTGGTAAAAAGAACAATGACAAAAGTGACTTTAAAATTTCCAGGTCTTTCTAACGTTGTCCTAGACTTACCTCGATTTCACAGTTGAAATATTGAATCTGAGGTGAGATGAAGTAAATGTAGTTGCTGAAATATCTTACGTTATATTCCTTTTGTTCTTAGAACAACGCATAACCGAACAATATTGCTCTTACTGAGATGGTCATCAATCTTTCCTCTAATATCTATGAATATCCACATATTCAGTGAGAATTCGATAAAGAAAAAGAAATCATTACCAGTAATCTATCATAAACTTTAGTCATTTTCCAGTGGAGTTTGATCTCTTCTCCTACATATAGCAGAAGCTATGAGTATCCGAACCTATAGACCTAGTTTCAGTTCAGAAGAAATTCCTGACACTCCTGTTTCTTCGTTGGTCCGATACGATTTAATAAACGATTTTAGCAGTGTTTCCACATTCCGTATTCGTTTGTCACTTTTCACCCATTGCCGTTTACATTCTTCAGTAAAGTCTGGTGACGATCTAATTGATAACAATATTGCTCGCTTATTTTGTTACTGAAAAATTGGAACCAGTATCTAAATATTCTATTCATTATACTTTTCAATTTATTGAACCTGATTTAGACGTTAATACCTCCGGAAAACTCATGTTTTCGCTTGACTTTTACTCTTTATTTACTAGTGTAGCTTTAACAGAAACGATATGTTATATATGTGAGTATATTGACTCTAACAACATAGATTTAGGTTTGCCAACTGAACACTTAAAAGAATTATTGTTACGTTGTACCTTTAATGTCCAGGTGAGCTTCAACAATGAAATATATAGACAAAGAGATGGAATCGCAATGGCGTCTCCATTAGGTTCAATTCTAGCAGACTGCTTCATGGCAAAACTAGAAAACGACCAACTCAATTCAATGATAAATCGATTCCACCTATACGTAAGATACATGGACGACACATTTGTCGTTTGTGACGATAATATTGATTTAAATGATATCTTACACTCTTTTAATTCATGCCACCCTTCCATAGACTTCACATTAGAAAGGGAACGCGACCAATCAATCCCTTTTCTCGATGTACGTCTAGTAAGAAGAAATAATGGTTCTTTAAAAAGATCCATTTTTAGAAAGCTAACATGGAATGGCCAACTAACTAACTTCTATAGCTGGGTTCCGTTAAGCAGAAAGAGAAATGTGATTCATACTTTGTGTTTTCGTATACATCGAATATGTAGTACGAAATGCATTAACGAAGAACTCGCGTTCCTTAAGAAAACTTTGATGAAAAACGGCTACCCAGACCGGTTTATAGAGAAAAATATGAATAGAGGTAGCGTCAACAGGAAACCTAGTCATTCAGTGCCGAAGAAAAGCCTTTATATTAGTCTGAAATTTAAAGGTGATCGAACATCAGACGTAATCAAAAATCGTCTAACAACAACGATTGAAAGAACATCTAATGCGGCTAAACTGCGAATAACCTTCACTAGTAGGAACTTGTTTTCTGTATCCATAAAAGATAAGCCTCCACGTCTGGTCGCCCCTATGTGCATCTACCAATTCACCTGTTCTTGTGGAGCAAGGTACATTGGCCGTAGCCAGCTCTCGCTTTCAACTCAGATACGGGAACGTATCCCAGTTCAGTTGTACGAAGGTGAAATGAAAACAGTTAGGGGTTCTATAGTTGAACACCTGATCGACTTCAATCATTCTACGAATACACAGTTTGATTTTAAGGTTGTTTATATGATTCGTTTAAATCTACCTAGATTTCTTTGTATGCAACTCCTAAAAACAGCCGAAGCTCTCACCATCCATGAGCTTAAACCAGAACTATGCGTACAAAAGAAGTACGTCTTATCGTTATCGTTACCGTGGCCTTGATATTATTATTACTGCATTCTCCTTTAAATGTCTTATATTCTCATTATTTTGTTCATAAATACTCATCATATCACCTTGTTTACTTTTACACCTCTATGACCTTTAATTATTGTAACAAAAACATTTTAATCATCTTATTATATTCACTAAATCTATTGTTATTACTTGTATTACGTAATTTAGTATTATAATCTTTCTATTACGTCATCTTGGCTATTCATTTTCACATTTCCTCGCGGAATTAGTACTTAAAGAAAACATTTTCATATATATACGAATGTACAACATGATTATTAATTCGTTGAAAAGAGATCCCTTCGCTGAACTTCGTGTTTTTAATTTCCATTTTTACTTCTGTCGGAATACTTTCGACTACGTTTACCATATTTTGTGACTTTGCCACCATATTGAAGGTAGGAAAGACCTTCATAGCGTTTGTCACTTGACTTGTTTGTTATTCTCTTCTTATAATAATTTCCATTGCTTTGCTTCAAGTTCAAATTGTTTCTCTTTTTCCTGGACGCACCTTTTTCTCTATTAGTTCTTCGAGTTGCATTCTCTGCTTTTTTCGTTGCATTCTTCGTATTTTCCTCGAATGATCGACCTAAAGAGGATTGCGTGTTTCCTAGTGTTATTGAATTGAATGTTATATAACTGAATAGTCGTAGTAAACTTACTTACGTCTGTTACCCCTAGTGCAGGAACATAAGCCACCCACCAGCACTCTCCATTCAAACCCGTCCTGGGCAATCCTTTCCAGTTCTTTACAGTTGTTATTCATCATTTTCATACCTGTTTCCATTTCCTGGCGTAATGTGTTCTTTGCCTTCCTCTTTTCCGATTCCCTTCCGGATTCCAAGTTAACGCTTGCTTCATGATGCAGTTCGGTAATTTCCTCAATGTATGTTCTAAATTAGGCTAGTAACCGCAACCAGGACTTTTAGTGCATGCCACAAAGGAGTACAGCACTAAGGTGAGACAGCTATTTAAGGTTCCTGTATTTTAATGGTACATCGATTGGCGTCAATCTGTAACAAGTAACACCTTCAGATTTGCCTAATCGTCACGAAATTCTTTCATCAGAACTGTGATTTGACATTCGTTAAAATTTACAGAATCATTCATAAAACTTATCAACTGAAAACGAAGGTCACTCTTGAAATTTATCGCAATACTTTGAGCATACTGATTTAATTCTCCGAATGTGTGACGACATTTTCTTTTTTTTAATGCAGCTTTTATCGTTGTTTATTCCTAGTTCCATTAATTCATTCATTCAGTGTTGTCTGCACATGAACCACGGTTAAAGAAGATTAATTGGTTAACATTGGAAATAATGATTATTTTAACATGTATTACATGATCACTGGAAATCCTATGCTCTTCAATAACTAAATTACAGTTATGGACTGATCGTCGTCTGAATTTTGTAGTTTAGACGATTGAACACCAATCATTAGTATAAATTTGGTGACCATTTATATATAGTGATGTTTTTAACTAAATATTCATATTCACTGTCTTCGGCTGAATTTTTGTGAACTTCACCCGTTCAGTGTATTACAAAGTTCTGATGGGAGAGGGATAGGTAGTAGTCATATTTTTTATAGATTAATACATTATAATTTAGAACTGTTTCGAATATCTTATTGATTTCAGTCTGCAACTGCAGTATGTATAGATTATTTTTATTTAAAGATTCTCTTCACAATAATTATCTGGTAGATTTAAATAATCAGACTTCAGTTGCCAGATTGAACCATTCTCATACTGAATGAATATAAATAACAGAAATTGTCAAAATACAGTCGACCTTTAAAACGAAAGAATGTCAAACTCAACTGATCAATAATCTTACGCTTTAATGAGAATCATAAACAAAACCGAAATATTACCATATTCATTGTATTCCTGTAATGAATCTTCATCGAAGCTGGTGTAATTTTTCATAGCTTCATCCCAATTTATTTCGACCTCCGAATATGTGCCACTATGAGAACGATTTTCTGCATCTGAATCCATTTCCTTTTTGAGATGTAGTTTTATATGACATAGTGCTATACTTCTCATTTCTTATGCTCCGAGTCCTAACTTTAGACTGTCTGTTCCTCTAATTTGTTGACAGGCTATTACCACGTGTGTGGTCAGTTAAAATCTTTTGATTTTTCTGTTTTGCATTCCTATTCAACAACTTTGTGCTATTTACTTGATAACATGAAGTCTTATAATCTTTGTAATAAATGGTTATCTGAAAACCTATGGAATCATGCAACACATAATTATCATGATCACCAAACACTATCATTATTATTATACTTGTATACAGTAATTCCTGTTCTTTGTTGTTCTTTTATTAAACGTGCCTTAAATTCTCTATCTCCTCACAAATTCATTGCTATTGTGTGGCTCATATGTATATGGTGCTCCTTTGTAACAATATTTATCTGTTCAAATTAATGAATAAATGAATAAAATGCACAAGCCACATATTCGAGTAACTGACACAAGTCGCATTATAAAAAAAAGATTATCGTAAGAATTACCTTTCATGTATCCACGTCCTGATAATCGTGTAGGTAGAGTAACGCCTTGTTTCTGACGACGGTAAATTGAACTCTGTCCACTTGAGTTGACGGTTATGAAGATACCAGGACCATTTTCACCAGACATTCCACTCAATGATCCGTTTCTTCCTCCAGACAATTGTGGTGGAAAAAAGGGATGGTGATGTGAATTCGGTCCACTTGCATTCACAGTTATGTACACACGTGGACCACTTTCACCGGACATTCCACTCAATGATCCGTTTCTTCGTCCAGATAATCGTGGTGGAAACAAAGGATGTTGATGTGAATTCGGTCTACTTGCATTCACAGTTGTATATATACGTGGACCATTGTCACCGGAGAGACCACTCAATGATCCGTTTCTTCGTCCAGAAAATCGTGATGGAAAATATCGATTATGATATGAACTCGATCCACCTGCATTCACAATTATGTATATACGTGGACCATTTTCACTGGAGAGGTCACTCATTGAACCGTACTTTCGTCCAGATAATCGTGGTGGAATATTTTGATTATGATATGAACTCGATCTATCTGCATTCACAGTTATGTATATATGTTGACCATTGTCACCAGAGCGACTACTCATTGAACCGTATCTTCGTCCATAAAATCGTGATGGAAAATATCGATTACGATATGAACCCGATCCATCTGCATTCACAGTTATGTATATATCTTGACCATTTTCACCGGACATTCTACTCAATGATCTATATCTTCGTCCAGATAATCGTGTTGGAAAATATTGATAGTTATGTGAAATCGGTCTACTTGCATTCACAGTTATATATATAACGTGACCATTTTGACCGGACATTCCACTCAATGATCCGTTTCTGTGTCCAGATAATGTGGGGGGAGACAAAGGATGTTGATGTGAATTCGGTCCACTTGCATTTAATGTTATGTATATACGTTGACCACTTTCTCCCAACATTCCACTCAATGATCCGTTTCTGTGTCCAGATAATGTGGGGGGAGACAAAGGATGTTGATGTGAATTCGGTCCACTTGCATTTAATGTTATGTATATACGTTGACCACTTTCACCTAACATTCCACTCAATGATCCGTTTCTGTGTCCAGATAATGTGGGGGGAAACAAAGGATGTTGATGTGAATTCGGTCCACTTGCATTTAATGTTATGTATATACGTTGACCACTTTCACCTAACATTCCACTCAATGATCCGTTTCTGTGTCCAGATAATGTGGGGGGAAACAAAGGATGTTGATGTGAATTCGGTCCACTTGCATTTAATGTTATGTATATACGTTGACCACTTTCACCTAACATTCCACTCAATGATCCGTTTCTGTGTCCAGATAATGTGGGGGGAGACAAAGGATGTTGATGTGAATTCGGTCCACTTGCATTTAATGTTATGTATATACGTTGACCACTTTCACCTAACATTCCACTCAATGATCCGTTTCTGTGTCCAGATAATGTGGGGGGAAACAAAGGATGTTGATGTGAATTCGGTCCACTTGCATTTAATGTTATGTATATACGTTGACCACTTTCACCTAACATTCCACTCAATGATCCGTTTCTGTGTCCAGATAATGTGGGGGGAAACAAAGGATGTTGATGTGAATTCGGTCCACTTGCATTTAATGTTATGTATATACGTTGACCACTTTCACCTAACATTCCACTCAATGATCCGTTTCTTTTTCCATATATTGGTGGTTGTGAATTAACATGTCTGTTTTCATGTGAGTGGTGATTCTTTTGGCTTGCTTCTATATTTTTGTTGATTCTTCCTACGATTAAAATGGTAGCGAGTAACGTGTAAAATGTGTATTCGCGTAGCTTCATTTTTTCGCGTGATTTTTCTGTTTTCGAATTAGGTCACTATTTGTTTGTAGCACTTTCTGAATAACTGCTTGTTGTGCATGTTCAATTTATTTTTATAACACGCTTTGTATGTTTTAACCATGTTTATATGCACTTGTTGGCTGAACTGCATAATGCCGCTTTATTTTTGATTTCGAATAAATGATGCACTTTTAATATTTTCGAAGTTATCAATCGATTTCGTTTTTAATTATTCGAAGTTTTAAATTGTAGGTCGGTGCCCCCTTCTAACAGGCACACCAACATTTAATGTAGGTTCACGGAATGGCTTGACAGTGTGTGGGAGACCGGGAAGGTCAATCAGATAGTTGAGGAAATGGGGAGATACAACTTCACGGTGCTATGAATAAATAAAACCTATTGGACCATTACTGGACAGAAGAGAATAGTTTCAGGAGAGATGGTGCTGGAAAAATACACGACAGACCTAGCAATGACAGCGGAAAAAGCCATGAGAGAAGGAAATACGAAACAGCTAAGTGGAACAACGAATAATCAGACAGGGAAATATGGTAAATCGTAACGACCGTTCAACGACAAAGAAGGCAAGTCAGTCGCTGAGACCCCAAAACGCAGACAGACGCATTTCAAGTGAGGATCGAAGTCAGACAAGATTGCCTACTCTCCCAATTTCTCTTTCTCTTGGTGGTTGACTGGATTATGAGGACCTCAACATCTGAGGAGAAGCACTGAATACAACGGACAGCTCACAATCAACTAGAAAATTTGACTTCGCAGATGACCTAGCCCTCCTATCCCATACACACGAACAAATGGAGATGACGATGAGTAGTGTAGCAGCAGCCTGTGCATTAGTAGGCCTCAACATACACAAAGGAAAAAGCAAGATACTCAAATACAACAAGGAGAACACCAACCCAGTCACACTTGATGGACAAACTCTGGAAGACGTAGAAACATTCACGTACCTGGGAATCACTATTGATGAACAAGGATGATCTGATGGAGACGTAAATACGAGGAAAGACAAATCAAGGACCACATTTCTACAATTGAAGAACATATAGAACTAAAAACAACTGTCAACCAATGTCAGAGTCACAATCTTCAATACGAACATCAAAACAGTCCTACTGTACGGAGCTGAAACTTTGAGAACTACTACAACTATCATCAAGAAGGTACAAGTATTTATAAACAGTTGTCTACACAAGGTACTCAACATCCACTGACCGGATTCCATCAGCAACAGCCTTCTATGGGAGAGGACAAACCAGCTTCTAGCTGTAGAGGAAATTAAGAGAAGACGTTGGAAGTGGATAGGACACACATTGAGGAAATTACCGAACTGCATCACGAGGCAATCCCTAACTTAGAATCCTGAAGGGAAGAGGAAAGACGGAAGGCCAAAGAACACATTACGCCAGGAAATGGAAGCAGGTTTCAAAAGGATGAATAACAACTGTAAAGAACTGGAAAGGATTACCCAGGTCAGGTTTGGATGGAGAGTGCTGGTGGGTGGCTTATGTTCCTGCACTAAGTGTAACAGACGTATATATGTAAATAAGTAACTTCGAATAAACTGTTTACTATGAAGTTTTGTTTTTTATATCAACTTTACAGTTAGAATAAACCCACGAAACTAACATTATTTCCAGCTAATTGCAGACATGACCACGTAACATCCTGGTATTAAAATGTCGTTCATTTTGTATTATATGTGATTTATGGGTCTGTATTGATTGCCCAAATTCAAGGATTTTCAAAATGAAATGCTGTTTAGTGTAGTAGAAAAGATAATTGATGGTATTTAATCAATGGAAAGAACGTTTGTACCACCAAGTGTTGTCTGTGACTCTCAAATTAATTTGCGACAGAAATGGTTGAAATTTTAATGATTGTAATATGTCGGACTGTCTATCTTTCTCTTTATATTAGCTCTTGAATGAGGTCTTCAGGTTGATAGTTATAATAATGGCTTAACTGAAATTTATGAATATGTAGTGACTTTGCCTCGATAATCAATCACCTTTTTAACCGCTATCATATAGATTCCAACGGTGTTTGAAATCAGAAGGCAATAAGAAGCGACAACTACAAGTTATTAGTGAATAACACGGGTAACAAAGCTATAAGCA
>NW_017386006.1:0-4304 GCF_000237925.1 Schistosoma mansoni | reverse complement strand
GGCATGCAGACCATTGAGTGGACAGTGTCTTCAGACAGGATGAAACACACTCTCCCTCACTGACTCATCGTGTGAACGTGTTACACTGCGTAGTTTGTCGAAGCAGACAGTGGTGGATGGATTGACACGGGGTGACATGAAGGGGGTTAACTCTGCGGCCTCGGCTGAAAACTGAATAATTGGCTCAGGAGCATCAGCAGGAGAGGCGTGAACTCATTTTCGGCAGTTACACAATCAAGTAACCAACCACTCATACCCTGTATAGTCTCAAAGAAGAAGAGGCACGGCCATTCCTGGATGGGCCAGGATATTCGACATATACTAAGACAAAAGAAGAAATGTTGGAACGTTGACACCAGCCCTCGCACAGCAAGTACGATGGAACGCTACAGGGCGGTAAGAAGTAAGTGTATAATTAAAATCCAAGAAGCTCAGGAAAAATATGAAATGCATATAGCCGGATCTGCAATCAAGAAGTCTACGAGACGATTCTCGTATATAAATTACAGAACAAGGATGTAGCATTGAATTCTCAACCTAATTAAGGAAGGGAGGGGATCTGAAACGATAGAGGCTGATCAGGAGAAAGCAGACGCTATGGTAAACTATTTGGGGTCAGTTTTCACTCAGGAGTTCCTTCTAGATGAAAAACTAGACTCAAATACCAAGTCAACAAACCGTCTGCTTACCATGAACTTTGATCGAGATGATGTACTTAAGGTTCTTAGCACCTTCGACACCAAAATTCAAAAGGACCGAATGAACTACATCACTGAATCCTGAGACAAATTGAACGGTACATTGCAGCCCCACTAATTTTGATATTCAATATGTCACTTGACCACGGTGTGTTACCTACGGACTGGAAGGATGAAATCGTCACTTCAATTCATAAAATAGGACCAAGACAACTTCCATCGAACTAGAGACCTGTCAGCTTCACCAGTGTCGTGGTTAAAATACTGGAAGGAATAGTCAAAAAGATCATATTGACACTTGTGGAAGCCAACAACTTGTTAAATAGCGAACAACATGGTCTCAGAAAAGGTTACTCTCGCACAACAAATCTCCTTATAGTAAAAAAGAAATGGATAGAGGCTCTATACAGCTGAATATCAGTGGATTTTGTCAACATAGACTTTAGCAAAGCATTTGTTAAGGTGCCAACAAATAGTTTACTCATGAAGCTAGAAAATCTAGGCATTCAACTAAATTATCACTTATATTCGGAAGTTTAGTTGACTTTTGTAGTATTGAACGTTACATTTTCATATATAGATAAAAGTGTTCTTTAGGTGTTAACAAAATCATACATAATGTACAAATTGGCATTGCACTGAATCATACAATATCGTTAAAACTATTGAAACGCAGTTTGAATTTTGAAGTAATTATTATTATATTTAAAGCAAACTACATAGTTTACAGTTATAGGATGTAGATTTAGGATTGTCAAATAAAATACAGTTATCAATAGTTGAAAGCGTAAGTCAATTGAAGCTAGAGCACCAAGGGGAACCTGAAAGTACTGGACGGCCGTTTCGCCCTATTGTGGATGGTCTAGCTTCAATGGACTCACGCTTTCAACTATGAAAATACTAAATCTCCACAAAACCCCTTCTGATTACAATTATCAATTTTGAAATGATTCATGAGCAATATTAACTTGAATTAGCCTACACGTTAAATGAAATTACGAGATTAATGATCAGTAGAAATATGTTTCGACGATGCGATGAGAAGATGAAGGTTATCAAAATTATGTTATATATTTTTGCAATACATTTCTAACAACCTGATCATACATGTACTTGCTACGACATTTTATATGTAAAATAAAAGGTCAACTCGACAAATTGGAAGGTAAGTGGAAACAAAGATAATAATAAAGTGGACGAAAACAATGTAAACACCACACTGGATAACAAATCAGTATTACCAGGATAGGTAAAGAGTAAGAACAAATTGTTTTTGAACATATAAAGGATGTTTCAGTTTTCGTATAGCTAAGACTTTAATGTAAGTACAAGCGAAATCGATTGAAAACTTTGAAAATATTAAAAGTGCATCATGTATTCGAAATCAAAAATCAAGTAGCATTATGCCGTTCAACCAACAAGTGCATATAAACATGACTAAAATATACAAAAAACACAATCAAATATTATTTGAACATGGTCTCTTCGGTGAGAATGGTCCACGTATATACATAACATTAAATGCAAGTGAACTAAATTCACATCACCATCAACATGTACAGCATAGTAATTTTCCACCACGATTATCTGGACGAAGAAACGGATCTCTCCGGTGACAATGGTCAACGTATATACATGACTGTGAATGCAAGTGAACCGAATTCATATCACCATCAATATTTTCCAACTCGATTATCTGGACAAAGAAACGGATCATTGAGTGGAATGTTCGGTGAATATGGTCCACGTATATACATAACTGTGAATGCAGATAGATCGAGTTCATATCATAATCGATATGTTCCACCACGATTATCTGGACGAAGAAACGGATAAATGAGTGGTCTCTACGTTGATAATGGTCAACGTTTGATCTACAAGCTACATTTCAAGGGATTTCTTGTTAGAACTAATTTTTGATCCAGATTATAATGCATTTTACTGGAGTATGATGAACAATGATAATGGAAAAGCTTATTTTAAGAAATTGGCTTCATAATTTTTTTTTTCAAAATAGTATTCTGATGAAAACACCAATTAATAATATTCATTTGCAATCAGTTATTTCAACAATTTTTTTAAAGTGCATCATTTATTCTAAATCAAAAATCAAGTAGCATTATGCAGTTCAACCAACAAGTGCATATAAACATGACTAAAATATATAATCAAATATTAATTGAACATGGCTTCAATGTAACTTAATATAATTCGTCGAAAGCTTTTGTAGAAAAGTACATAGTCTGACTTGTTGTCGAACTTATGACCGGTCCCTATCACATATTTAGCAATTGAGGGAGGTAATTTTCTGTCCTGTGATCCTGTTTGACCAATGGAATTCATTTGTTTTTGCAGACGTTTAGGTATGTGTTCATCCGCATTTATGTGCAGATCACGATTGTTAATTTCTATATACGTGTTTCCGAACTTACATGTAAATCGACAGACGTAACGGGATGTGACACAACTGCTTACATAGTGCTTGGGTTTTTGCTGAAACTTAAATCTCGACTTTTCAATAATGGCGAGTTGGGTTACATAAAATGTCCTACTGATAGCTAATTTAGGCCTTCGTTTCAACATGAGACTATCTGAGTCGCCCCTAAATGGTAAACTAATGCAAAGTCGCGTTATAGTTACCAAAAACGTCGTAGGTTTCATCGTATTGCAACCTTCACAACGGTTTATAAACTCCAATGAATAATTGTTATTCATTAATGTTTCAGTTAAGAGCTTCGTGTCTCAATAGTATCACTAGTATAAATATGATTGATCCTACCGAATTAGCCCTTTATTAATACATATTTATAATGGGTCGGACAATGACTATGGATATTAAGATATTGCCATGTTCATTTCGTCTTTCTATATGCAGAACGTTTGATGGGACCATAGTCTCTCCTACCAATCAATATGTCTAGAAAAGGAAGTTAGTTATTGATCTCTTCTTCGCATTTAAGAGAAATAGGCATTTGACTTGTGTTGAGTTCTTTTAACTGGCGGTTCATATTTTCACGTTTATCACCTATGATTGTCACATCATCCAAGTACCGCTTGTACAGACACATCTTGTGAATTGAATCTTCAGCTAGATTTTCCACATATCCCTTAGACACATCGACCAACAATGGTCCTAAAGGGCTACCCATATCTACGCCATCAAGATGTCGAAAATGCTCACCCTCAAAAGTGAATTTCACATTGCCATTACTTACTTTCTTACTTTCGCCTGTTACTCCCAATGGAGCATAGGCCGCCGACCAGCTTTCTCCAACCCACTCTGTCCTGGGCCTTCTTTTCTAGTTGTATCCAGTTCTTGTTCATTCTTCTCATGTCTGTCTCTATTTCTCGGCGTAATGTGTTCTTTGGTCTTCCTCTTCTCCTTTGACCTTCAGGATTCCATGTGAGGGCTTGTCTTGTGACGCAATCGGGTGATTTCCTCAAAGTGTGCCCAACCCACTTCCAGCGCTTCTTCCTGATTTCTTCCTCCGCTGGAATCTGGTTTGTTGTCTCCCACAGTAACTTGTTGCTGATAGTGTCTGGCCAACGGATCCGAAGTATCTTGCGTAGACAACTGTTAATAAACACTTGTATCTTCTGGATAAT